>NC_141473.1:34448120-34653130 GCF_009769465.1 Tauraco erythrolophus
CCTGGCAGTCACAGTGAGGATCCCGCTGGCACGTGCTGGCTTGAGTAAGAAAAGATTGGTTATTTGCTCTTCCTCTACTAATTGTGACTTTTCTGCATTTTACTCTCTGAATACTGTCCATCCCTGTTTTTCAAAGTCCTCTAATACCTCAGGCTTGAGTTGCAGAGGGACTGTATCATCCCTGCACTAGTCCTGGTGCTGGTACAGGAAGAGGCAGCCGGTGGGCCGGGAACAAAATACTTTGCATCTCTCAGAAATTCCCATCTCACTAACATGGGGCATAAACGCGCCCTGCAATTTATTGAGTTGCTCGTCATGAACACAGTGGTTACTGTGCAATAAGTAACTATTCTTTTGCATATTCTGTTCTTCTTGGGCATTGTAGGAATTCGAGCATCAGTTGCGTACTGATGAAAAATGTTATGTTAAGAGTGAAATGTTATGGGTCATTAAACAAACAAACAATCCTACCTTCATTTTATTGAAGGTACTTAACAAATCTCATCAGTTTTCTTCTTTACAGCTAGTTGACCTGAGGATCTGTGTGAAAGATCAAGCTGTTAGCTTAGGCAAGTTAGATTTCTTTAAGCAGCTGTGAACTAGTTTTCTAATGCAACCAGCCTATTTTGTTTCCAGAAAGTGAAAGTTTGAAGTAGGTCCTGAATCTGGTTTCTCACATACGAGATCATTTTGTTACCCGTGACCTAGAAACCAACAATGAATATATAAATTACAGGCAAGAAGAAAATTCTGAATTGACTGTAAGGTGAATGGAAGTTGAATAATTCCCTGAACTTCAACAGGGAAAAGAAGAAAAGATCACTGAATTCTAAAACAGACTTCAATATAGACAAAGAAAATGTTATTTTAGTATAGATTAAACTTATGACTAAGATACAGAGGGATTATTGTGTCTGTTTCAGATGTAATTTCATGCCTGAAAATTTACATTGAAGGCAAACTGGTCTGGATCACATTAGCAAGGGCCCTGTTTTGCTGTCAGTTTAATTAAATGGAAACTGCTGGCAAGGAGACCCGAGTAGGTTTATAGAAGCAATACTATTTTGTATGTTGGAACAGGAAACTGTTAGGTCTTCCAGTTTGAAAGGGACACAAAAATGAAACCTGTGATTCATTCTTGTTTACAAACTCCCAGCTAGTATACAATGACCTTAGTGATAAATTAACTGCAATTACACGTTATATGTAGTGGGCTTTACAATAGCAGCAGACTTCGTAGTTATGAAAACCATGACCTTTGACAGGGAGGTTAGAACATGAAGTTTTTCCAAACAGTGCCTAGATCTTCAAAAGTATTCACATTTCCTTCCCTGTTTCGTGTGAGTAGATTGACAAGATGTGCAGTGGGTGTTCTGTTTGCTCGCCGCAAGATTGTTGTCAGGCAGAAACCCCCCAAAACAAAAAGCCCGCCCTTCGGGAGCATTGATTTATCTCTTAACTGTGCCTGGCACGCTGCCTTTTGGCTTCGATTTCAGAGAGAAACATATTCGGTTACTTTAATAGGCAAAAGCACTGAACCTGACTTGTAGGGGAAAAAATTGTTTTCTTTCCCTTTTTCAGTTCTGTTTATTGTATCCTGACGTTTTGTGTCATTATTGTGCAACAGTTCCAAGTTGGAGTAAAGAAAAGTAGAACTGGATCTCAGGCTCCATCAGACTCATTATTTGAGAGCCAGCTTTTCTGGGTGACTCAGTGGGACTGAAAATGAATGTTTATGTGGTTAATAGCCACCCTGTGACACCAACTCTGATGATATCAAATGCTTTTTTGTTCTTGAGAATTGTTCACATCACCTATGAATATATCCTCTTTTGATTTATACTTGTTTTTATCTTTTAGAAATTTTTACTGAGCTTGAGTTGACTTGCTTCTTCCCCCCAACTCTTTTGACCCTTTTTTTGCTTTGTTTAGATATACCGAAAGAGAAGGGTTTTTTCTTCCTCTTATTCTTTGACCGAGGAAATTCAGATCTTACTTATTTTCAGCTACTTCTTCAATTTATAATGTCACGGTGTACATGAGTAAAAGTTGGGAATTTGAGAAAGTAAAGTTTTTAATCATGTTACAGTTGTTGTGTAATTTATTCTGTATGTATATAAACGTAGCCATCTATGATGAAACTGCAAGTATATGTGTGCGTGTGTGTACACACAACTGTATATGTTGCTTAGCTCCGATATCCATAAAGCACTTGGCCAAAAGAGTATCTTTATGAAAGGCTTAACATTCTTCACGTAAGTATCAGAAGTAATAAAATACATTGTTTGAGACCAACAAAGATCAAAGAGAAAGAAAGGAGAAAAAGATATTTTTAAAAAGCTGTAATAGCAGCAAGAAAAACAGAACAAGAAGGTTCTTGGAGATCTTCGTCCCTGTGAATTGCGATGTTTTTTTTCAGTGAAGCTGTAGGAGGAATCCATGTTTTAATATTAACTTCAGTCATGCTGTAGCCCAGTGCCTCCAGTAAGCGCGAAGCTCTGCATGGCTGGAAGGTAGGTGGAGATGAAGTTTGGAGAACTGTTGTGTAACTGTAGGTGAGGGGAGGGAAGAAGTGCCTCAGCCGCCGTCAGTGCTGGTGCCTCTAACAGTAACACGATGAAGTCCATCCCAAAGCACGTCGCAGTGTTTTCATACGCTGTGGGAGGCACCGGAGGGCACGTGTCCTCACCTCTGATCGCTCCTCTGCCTCAGCTCTGCCAGGCGATGGGCTCCTGAGGGCTGGCTCCTGATGGCAGTTGCTTAGCAATAATTAAAAATAAACTTAACAGGCAGCAAAGCCTCTTCAAATCCAGGATCCGGGGGCTGTCCATCAAAGCTGCCCCCTGGCTCTCGCCTATATGTCCACGGGGTAGAAAAAGAGCAAGAAAGGGTCGGTTAGTTTTGATCCTGACTGTGGTGAGGTAAGAAGTTCAGAGAGGTCAGTAAATTATTTTATGCAGATGAGTAGCAAAATATTTCACAAACTGGGACAAAAAATACTCAGTTGACTCTGCTTCCACAGCTAGGAGGAACTTCAGCTGTCTCCCTCCAAGGCTTCTAGCATGACTGACTGCCCCGGCAGTGATGGTCGATACTCAGCCCCTGAACCCGTGGCCCACCAGGCGTTCGGCTGGCGGCGGGGGGCATCACATCTCTTTGTCTCTTCCAGCCCCAGCTCCCCGTTACCCCAGTCTCAATGACTGCAATGCAGATGCGTGCGTCGTACTACAGAGTTGCAGGATTCCTCAGCACAGCCCTGCCAGTTGTGTTGGAAAGCTGTAAGGAAGCAAAATGTTTCTGGAGGAGGTGCCTTCTAAGGCAACTTAGAAAGGAGAAAGACTTTCCCAGTTGTAGTGGTGGTGAAACACAAAGCCGGGAAAAACTTTCAGTCTCTAGAAAGTAAAATGAGATTCTTTACCAGCTAGTTTATTTTAATTTTTCTTTTCCTGTTCTGCTTCATGACAGAACTTCAAATAATTATGTTGATTTATGATTACAGGTATTTTAAAGCTGTAGTATGCTGTAACAAAGCAATGCCAGCTTATTGTTTCTGGCCCTATCCAATTATACAATTGAGTTTAGGCATGTAATAATGTTATAACAGAAATATCCTTCATGATGGATTGAATTTCATGAAGTACGACACAAGAATATTTATAGCTCCATTCTTAAAGCCACTTTTGTGTCAGAATATGCCTCCTTGGTACGGCTTTTAAAAACAGGAGAAAGTCTGAAACTTTTTTCGGTCTGGCCCCGAAGCGACCACAACCCGTTGCCTACAAGGGGAGGGGGGTTTAGGTTGATGGTAAGCAGAAAAATGATAGAATAGAGTAATTATTTCCACTAGAAAATGAAGATCCGGCATTATTTGTACAGTAACACAAAGTCATTATTTGGCTATGCCACTGTAATGAAACAATAAAGATCATACTTAATTTAAGTATCATCTCCCAAGAGACTTCTTGCTGTCTTTCTACCATTTTGACTGTTAAACCAAATTTAAATTGCTGGTCTAGTTTCCCACTGCTTTTTAGAGAGCGGAGTGGGCAAAGCCTCCCCTCCTCCCAGCTCGGTTTAAATGTAGACCTTTGGCATTCCAGAAATCTGACCTTGTTTGTAGGGAATGGCTCATTTTTCTATAATGTAATATGAAGCACTCTTGTGTTTTGATTCCGTCAACCAGAGAGTTTAATGTTCCAGCTTGCCATGATAAGGATATGATCTGGTTGAGATAGAAACACTAAAGGAAATTAGCTATTGTACTATTCTTTAACATATTGTTTGCCTAGCAGTTTCATTTAGAATCATTTGAAATAATCTTGGAGTAGCTTTTAAAAAGGATTTTTTTGTTGTTGTTGTTGTTGGCCTGGATAAAAAGTGGGGCTTTAAGATATTTCTCCTAAAATAAATGTGAGGGCGCCTCATTTATAGTCAGCATGCCTTGATTACTTGCAGACATGCTGGAAATTTACATGCGCTTTTCTCCATTATAAAACACTGATCTGTTCAGATCATTAGCTCCCTCATGACTAGAGTTTGGCAGCAAGCCAAGGCAGGCTAAATCTGTAGCTGTAAATCGTGAGTTGAAATAGCAGAAAGTGGATTTGTAACTTAAAAAGTGTAAACAGTTTGGAAAATGAAGTAATTTTAGAGTATGATTGATTGCCTTAAGATTGCACTTTAAATTAGCCTAGGGTCTCCGATGCAGATATAGGCACTAACTGCTCATTATATGTTTTCACTTTTCCTTGGAACAATAGCATTGTTGGTAGGCTTCTAAACAATGTATGGTTCTCCTAGAGTGACCTTTGAGGAAATGAATAGTTTTATTGTGTGTCCATTACTTTGCCTGAAACAACATTTTTGAGTTATTAATTTGCCGTGGTCTATAAATAAAGGAATCAAAATGCAAAGCAGCTGCATTATGCTGCATATCGTTCATCAAACTTGTTCTTAAACATCACCATTTGAGATTGATAATGCACTGCATAAATAATTTTTTTCCCTCTGAAAAGTAAGTAATGTTTTGCATAGCCTGTAGTTGTTGGAGATTGGTCCTTGAATCGCATAGAAGCAAAAATTAAGATTGTTTTTACTACAGACAGTTAGCGAATGTTCTGGGGGACCAGTACACTGCATTCACTTTTCCAAGGACTCTGATTCACTTAATTGTGTAGCTGAGAGTCAGAAATGCGCTGATAAGGGTGTCTGGAATAAGAAACGTGGGACTTGTCTGGTCAGTACTGTTATTCTCTCATCTCCACGTGTATCCCGTGTGTGTTGGTTGGTGCTGTCAGCACCCCTCTGGAAGAGGAGCGGTCCGTGCAGCACCCTGCACCACAGGGTCCTCTGTCCTGGCCGCTGCTGGGCTGTTCCCGTGGAGGTAGCATCGCTGGCCTGCCCGTGTGAATAGCGGGCGCATGCCAGCATAGTTGTTCCCCTGGCAGAAATGAGAGGAAGGTAATCCCGCTCCCTTGCGCAGGGGAGATTAGGCTGTAGAGCCCGTGACTGGTCTGGATTTCTGAGCGGCAGGCATTGCTGGGGAGCAAGCACTGGGCTGCAGCCGCCTGATGCTGGTGATCCCCGGCAGCCATGGCTGGAGGGGAGAAGCTGGGATGCCCGGGGATGCGATGTGGACACGGGGAGTCTGTGGTGAAGGGAAAGGTGTCACTGAGAGACATGTTGAGGAGTGTGAAAAACATGTGTATTGGATTTGGAGCCTTAAAAGTTCTGGGCATAGTTTCCTCAGCTCGTTCTGTGCTGGTCAAGAGGAGGAGCAGTGGGAGATGGAGCATGCTCTTGGTTCGGGAAAGCGTGTGCCATTTAATACCTGGTGTCTTGAGAGTTCTGGCTGTTCACGAATGGTGACTGAAACCGTTTGCTGCTCTTGCCCAAAGAGATATAAAGTCCAGTGTTTGTGTTTCTGCCATGGTGTCTAAAGTCACAAAAGTCTTTAGCGTGGAGCAACACCTCAATGTAACTTCATGGGTGTGGGCACATAAATTGCACTGATGTACTAAGCGTATATATTCTGTGTGTCCAGGACTGCTGCCTGCTCCCACTGCACGTTCTTTAACACTCGTGACCGTGCTAGAAATTAGGAGTCTAAAACTATTAACAGACATTAGCAGTGTTTGCAAATCACAGTAAACAGCTGTGACTCTTTGAACAGATTATGTAGCAAAAACTCTTACAGTTTTGTATCAGAGTGTGTTTTTCATGTCTCTCCTTGTCCTAGTTTTGGTATCTAGCTTACAGTAGATACAAGGCTCTGTTTTGTCGTTCTTCTGGAAGCTCCTTTCCCAGAGAATAGTTTTTCCCAGTGTTATCGCCCCTCCTTGATCTTTCTTCCTTTCTCCCTCCACGTTTGAAATGAAGATCTTTGCACTTGTGAAAGAGGTACGGCTGAGAGGGCTGAGCACAGGTCTGGGAGGCAGGACCTGCTGAGATCTGAGCTCTATGACTCATTCGGTGGCCTTAAGCAAGTCAGAACATCTCTGACGAGGTTATTTCATATGTAAAACAGGGGAAATAATACTTATCTATCTACCTGCCTCCTAGGAATGCCCTGAGGACTAATTAGCGCCCATTAAGTGCTTTGAAATAGACAGTGCTATCTATTATTAGAGCACACTCCAGACTGGTAGATAGTAGGTTGGGATTGTTTTCTGCTCGGGAGCCTTCCTCTCTGCTGGGTGTGGGACCGAAGCCGATGGGGAGCCGAGCACAAGCCGCCTGGTGTTTTCTGGATGATTGGCAGCGCTCTGCCTGGCCCTTCCTGGGAAGATTCACTGGAGACAGACGCTCTCGCTGAAAACTTGGGAAGAGAGTTTGCTTAGAGATAAGAATGAGAGGATACTTGCTTGTTCTCCTCAGCTCATAGGCATAACTTGTCCTGAAATCCTTTCTCACCCTGCCTCCACCTGAGGCCTTTTCAGATAATTCAGGTAGCACAGCTACTCTTCTTCTCCAGGAATTGTTTCCTGGTCCTACAGAAGAGGAGGAGAAATCCTGCGTTAGTTCTCAGGGTTCTCAGGAGCATGGGGCTGAGCTGGTAGGCTCCCACTGCAGGGAACCCTTTCTTATTCAAAAGGCCGTTCCTCTTTCTTGAAGAGCAAATGCTTATATTCTTTCTCTTCACCAGATAACAGACTCCTCTGCAAAGTCCTTAGAAGGCAAAACCTAATTTTGGGGATAGGATAGTAAACTCTGCAGGTATGAGTCTGTCTGCTGACGTCTGGGAGTCTTTTCATCATCGTAATGAGGATAGTTGTCATCTGACCAGCAGCTCCTTTTGTTCTCTGGTGCATCTTCTCTCACCATATACTTTTGTACCTCTCTTGCAGATGCCATAATAACCTAGTTCAAAGGACCCAGCCCTGTTCTCACTGAAGCCCACAAGCCTGGTCTTTCTACCAGTGAGGCTAGGACTCGGTCCAAATTGACTGGAGAAAAGCTTTATGTCTCTCCATTTGTTCCTCACACATCTCTCAGGCCATGAGTAATGTGCAACGAGACGGGAAAGCCCGTGTGAAATTTTCCAAGGGAATTTTCTACGTTTTAATAACGTTAATGAAATTGCTTAACACTTCATCAGATTTTTCAGCGTATGTTGCTGGGATTTTGATGCTTCTCTCTTTGGGCACACTGACTTTTCTTCACTACCAGAAGACAGTTCCCTTAGAAATGAGACTGAGGGCTCGTATAAGCATATTTAGTCCAACAATTGAACCTTAGCCCTGCCAAAACCTTTTTGGCACAGGTATCAGTAGATATAATTTTGAGGAGGCTCTCTGCACCTCCTCTTGTGCCTGTAGGAAGGGGAACGGATCAGGAGCAACTGGCCTACAAGCTCTCGCATGCCTGGGACTAATTCCTTTTCCATAGAAATGAGGCTGTGCCACAGAAAGACCTAATAATATGACCTTGGTCATACAGAAAGACCCTGGCATTGCTGAACTTCAACACAGTCTGTTTGTTCATCTTGTCCTGCGTATCGCTCAATTTTTGGTCCTCGTATCCTAGATAGGGAAGTACACTAGCTCTCTTTTCCTTCACACCTTCTTCCTAATACTCCTCTTCAGCCTGAGTCTACTTTGTTGTGATGCAGAATTAGATTAAATGAGCAACCACAGATTTACTCATAATACCTGTAGCAGCTGTTGAAGCTACATATGGTTTGTTTTTCAGAGCAAAAATGTGAGGGTTATTTGGTGCAACATGAGAAGTTCAGTTAGGAGGTGAGACTCCTCGAGTAGCTGGGGGAGCGTGGTGCAGGGCAGCTGGGTCGATGGCCTGGAGTTTGGCAACTCCCAACTGGGCTTTCTTCATGATAGTCCTCATGTTGAGTTTCACATCATCACCGGGAAGGAGAGGAACCAGAGTAAGGTTGTATTGGGGAACAGGTATGTGCTACATTGGGATGAGAAAAAGGACAGCAAATTCTTGTGAAAAAATATATGGTGCTAGCATTTTTGTGAATTTTTAATTTTTTTTAAAGAAATGGCATTGTGCTAATTCCAGTTCTGTGTGACTCCTGGATTTAAGCATTATTACACTGGAGATAATAACACAAGTTTATCTGTAAAATTCTTTAACTGTGCTTTTTGTTTCCCAGCTTGACTTCTTTTTCACTTCTTGTCTTTGATTGGTTTCCAAAAAAGTTATTAACATGTTGCAAAACAAATACAAGGGGCCGCTGAAGCTTATTAAAAATTATTTCTTTTGTTCATATCTGGCAGTTGACAAATTGTCTTGTGCTCTATCTTACCTGCTCCCGTGTGAAAGGTTACATGAGAAAATGGCTGCAAATAAATTGCCATTGAATGTTGTTGAAGATGCAGCATACAGCTTCTCTATTAAGGACCTCTTTTAAAGCTCCCTATTCAGGCTCCCTCCTGCATGTCTCTCTAACACTTGTCTGTTATATTATGTTTGGCACAGAAGGAAACATTAAATAGAAAAGCAACGTCTGACTGTGGTGTTTCTAGACCCTATTATCCCTCTGTCAAATGTCCACATGAGAAGGGTACAGTTTTTGTCCATATTGATGATGTTTTCTGAAGGTTTTACTAACCGTCTTCAGAGTGAATTGCTAGAAACAAACGAAATAGAAAAGCATATTTTTACAGCTTTGGAAATCTTACTTAAATCAGTGTAATGAGACGCACTCAGTAAAATGTAATTATTCTCACTTCTCCATGTGTCAAAGAAATCAGCAGTATGGTTAGGGAGCGGAGGGTTACAGGGAGCTTGTTATTTTTATACAGAGCTGGATACTACTTGTGTGTAGTAAATTGTAAATAGTAGATAATGCAGTTTTTATGTGTACTAAATACCCTGCAAGAATTAACGGGGTTGTTACTTCATTAAGGGTTTCAAAGAGGGCATAAATGTCAAAAGCGGAGCTGGACTGTTTAAATCACTGGACCGTTTCCACCTTCCACCCCTCGTGTCACAGCTCTGGGACCGGCAGCTTCTGCCGTTGCTATTTCGAGGAGGGCGCAGTTCCTCCGAATTTTCAGAATGATAGTGAAAGGGCCCCGTGTGAAACACCAAGATAAGGCTTTTGACTCATGCTTTTGGGGGCAATGGAAAATAAAGGCGGTTGATTCTGCCGTGTGGAAGAGGAGGTGTAACAGTCCCTTGCGCTTCTCTCTCGGTTGTGTTTGAAAGGTGTGCGGAGGTGAAAGAGAGAGAAGATTGCAGGAGACCTGATCACTCTGCTATTAAAGCTGGTAACTCAATTTAACTCTGTGGCTTTCCTTTCTTTTTTTTTTTTCAGTTTTTCATGCCTTAAATTTTTCCCAAGCAAGTATGGATTTGTTGTGGACCTCTTCAGCACAGAGGGCAAACAACAGTCCACAAGTTTAAAATTCATTGGGCCAGAGAATAACTTCAGGGAAAAAAGATTCAGTCTTGAGCGCTGGATTGGGGAACCCGTTATGTCCTTGAGCTCGTTGTTGCAGTGGTTAACTGTCATCACTGTAAAAACGTGTGCCCCTCTCTTGCTAGTGGCTCTGGTCGCGTGTTTCCCTGCGAGAGCACAGTTTTTCATTCTCCAGTATTTTCTCTGTGCAGTGCTACACTTCAGAAGAAACAGAGACCAAGACATATCATCACAGTAATAGTAATAAAGACGATGAGAAGATGTTGTAGGAAAAGTTACTGGATGTGACCCCCCCCTGTGAAGGCGCTTTAGGGAATGTGTAACTTCAGCCATAGCAGCAGTGGAAGTATTTGTGTTTGTAGCATAACTCCCGTGCTCAGGTATTTGCAGGATCAGGCTTTATGTGTAAGTACTGAAGCGTAGTTCAGTGGTGTGTTGGATGGTGTTCAGAGATTGCTGAAAACGGTGCATTAAATAGCACTTTGAATTGCAAAGTGCTGGTTCAGTTTTGTCTATGAGAATGATAACACTTATTATCTGATTGTTCCCTGTGCAAATCTCACCTCAGGAAAAATTAAATTATGTCTGAATTCAGCTAAAGCGAACTATATCATTATTTCCTTTCGTTATTAAAAGGGATTTTTACTGCTTGTTTGTTAAAACTGAAGCAGCTGCCATGTTAGAGCCTTAGATGATTTAAAAGCAAATACAGAGGCAGAGCGATTTACAGTACGATTGGCTTGTTTAATGTGATTTAATTCCTCTTCTTGGCTTCGTCATATTACCGAATTATGTTTTCAGTCTCCCTCCCCTTTTTAATTTTTTCTTCTTTTTGTTATCAGCAGAATTGAAGCTGCTTATCAGTAACCACGACAACCAAGATAAATACTTGTTTTAAAGCTGATGCACATTCAACCTGAATAGTCCACATGACCCAGAACATTCAAGAGGACAGGCAGCATGTGCTCCCTTCTACAATCAATCTCCCCCTTCCCCCCATCTCCATCTGCTTTAGGAAGCTAATAGGGCAGTTTAAAAACCTTTTCTATCCAAGTGCTTTTCTGCAGCTATCTGTGGCTGTTGAGACATGGGCTGGCCCGCGCCTGTGACCTGAGGAGTAAGGAGAGAAGGAGATTTTGGGAGGCGGGGAGGGAAGATGATTTCACAGCCCAGCTCTGAACTTGGCCGCATCCCCAGCGTTGGGTCGCTCTTCTTGTGCTCCTCCAGCTATCATCGCAGCAGTCACCTGTTGTTTGGCAGGAGGGCGAACCGCTGCTTTGCAAACCCTCCACCAAGGGGGAAGATAATCCCAGCCGGGCAGCAGTTCAATAAGATGAAGGAGTGACTGGGATTGCGCGGGACAGGCAAAATGGTTGTGGTAGGAGAGAAGCCTTAACACAGAGCCCCTGCCTCCTCCATCCCCTGTCTTTGGTGGGGACAGGCAGACTGGCTGGGGTGGACAGAGACGGCCACTTCCCTTTCAAGGAAACTTAGGAAACTTGCGCTTACCCAGAAATTCCCATCGACAAGGATTCCTGCCTGGCCTGTTTGCTCTCTCCCTTACTCTCTGAGTTGCTTGATGCTGTAGCATAAATCCTTTAAGCTCTCTCTGTCTCAGTTTCTCTCTCTGTGTAATGGGGATAATAATTTTTACTCATCTCCATAAAGCAGTTTGAGGCCTGTGGATGGAAGGGTTATATAAAAGCTGGAAATGACGATTGTCAGTCACTCTTCTTTTGAGTCTAGAAACACCTCATAAACCCACTTCCTAAGGCGCAGGAGGATCCTGGGAGTGCAGGGTAAGAGCTGCAGTTATGAGGAGCTCAATATTGGATTAGGCTCTGAAAAAGATGTTGAATGCCTGGTTGGAAACTTTTTCAGTATTAAATTTCTTTCATCTTATTCAAAAATTGGATTTATGATTCGAATTCAAAGTGATTTAACGAGATAAATATTATGGAAGATTTGATTATATGGACATACTGTCAGTCATCCATCAACATACTTGGTTTTGTCTCTGTTAAGTAGGACTAGAACAACTCAGATTCAAATCACTGACTGTAAAATGTTCTTCAATCGTGTGCTTTAAGTACGTATTAGATGGTGCTGTCTTTTTTCTTTTTTTTTAATGACTATATTGCTGTTGGGTTGAACAGTAGTTTCAATCTCCAGTAGATTTGTAAGTATTCTCTTTCTTTCAAATGTTAAACTAATCTTAGGAATTCTTTGAATGGCTGATGCTCTGCTGGCACTGTGACAGAAAACAGAGAGCCGGGGAAGTGGCACAAAATTCTGAGAATTAGCTCTGTCTCTTCCTTACAAGGGAAGAAATATCTGATACATGCAGAAAGGCTGCACGTTTTATTCTGTATATTGGCAGAAATGGCTTTTGCCTTTTGATCAGTTTAAAAGCAAAATCAGGCAGGCAGACGTCCACATAAGAATTACAGGCAACTTGTTAACATCATCATTATCTGGTAAACATAAATGTAATCACTGTGTTCAGTATCCTGCAACACCTTGCCTTTGTTCTTGATTGCATTAGCATTCAAATAGAGGGGAGTTCTCAAAGCAAGGACAAAGCAGTATTCCTGTTGTGTCAATAATTTACCTAAATTTATTTAAACCCAAACCCACAGATTTCCTGTCCCCTGTCATGGGGCTGAATCATTACTGTATTTGCATTTATCTGTGAGAGAAATATAATTGTTAGATTAGTATTTTTAGGTCTTGCGATTAATTAGCCAGCCAAGGCACACCAAGTGGCTTTACTAGAGTGAAAAGAAGACTGGGAATGTAAAGGCAGGGTGGATTGGAAGAGCTCTGTTTGAGAAGTCTTCCCTAATGACTGGAGAGAGAAGGATTGGTGTGCTAGAGCATACAGAAGTAGTTTTGTGATGATGATGCAACTACCTGAACTCCTCAGCTGTTGCTCCTATATCACAGCACCCTGATGCAAAGGGACATGGATTCTTACTGGTGTTCTTAGCCTTGTGTCTGCGCAGGCAATTCGATGGGTGAAGTGGTCAAGCAAGGAGCCAGCCTTGATTCTCCCATGAAGGTTATTTCATTGGGAGAGCCATCCTTTCTCTCACAGGAGTACTCACTCATAGATGGAGGTGGTGATTTGCATTGCTTCTTGGCCAGCTGCAGTTATCTGGGTGATGATTTGCGGGTATTTGGCAGGTTATGACTAGATGATGATACAGGAAGGTGTTTTCATTGCAAGATTCCTCTTAAAGGTTTTTAGGTCATAAAAACCCACGTTCTTCTTCCTCCTTCTGGTTACTCTTTTGTTGTTTTGCTGTTTCTGTTGCTCTTTGACTTTTTGAGGAATTCAAATTTTTTAGGTAATTGTGTAGTAAGTTCATTTCTGTCTGGTAGGAAGCTGTGCTACTTTCCCTTAGGATTTACTAGAGCAGTCTGCTTTGAGATGCGCGGAGCCTGTCTGACCTGCAGTGGTTGGTTTTGAAGGGTCAGCTATGCGAGTCTTTGCCTCGTCTACACCTGTGTTCTCATGCCTGTATGCAGAAAGTCTTTGCTAAAGGAGTAGAACAAGGGAAGGAGAACTACATCCTGTCTTAAGAGCTGGAAGAGCCAAAGTCCATTGCCACAGATGAGATCAACCTTTTTTATCTTGATGGCAAGTGTCTCGACTGGGAGGGGATTTTTTTAGCATGCGTTTGGACCATTGCTTTGGCATAGGGCAGACTGCTTTGTCATTTAGGTGGAATTCATTTCACTCGCTCAATTTAATCTGCATGTTAAGCCTCTAGATTAAGTTAGTTGTCATTGATGAGGGAGTAGTAGCTCCAGAGAGTGAGTTGATCCATGTCTTTCAAAACAGAAGGTTGGAAGGAGATCTCTCTGACTATAGAGGGATCTGCACAGGTGTCGTAGACTAAAACTGCATTGTTAGATGAAACGAGTCCCATCACATGTGCTCCAGTGGGTTGTTGAGGGTCTTGGGAGGGCAGCGACACCTGAACGCTGCCCTGAAATAGTCAAGAGACATCCCGCCTTGGGAGTCACAGCCGTGTTCATTCAGCATGGCTAACCCTCGCCATTCCCAGTCCCTCCGGACATCCAGATGTGTCCTCTGTTACCTTTGTGTCTGCTGCGTACCGATGATATGGTCAAAGGCGTGCATACAAGCAATGATAAACTAATTTTGATATGTGCATCCTCTGGGAGACCCCCTTAGTAACTGAGGGTAATGAAAGAAGGCAGAGTAGCGAGGGCAGCGTGCGGGAGAGGAGCCTGACGGACGGAGCCCTGCAACTTCCTTCATTTTCACTCTATATTCCAAATAACTCCCTTGGTCAATTTGCTACCCACACACCAAAGCATTGTCCCATTTTATCTCGTTCCCCTGATGCTTCCATTGCTTATCTTACGAAGATCTGTGTTAACATTTATCAAAACGAATGGCAAGCCTGGGACCTTTTAAGTAGTTTTTTTAGTTAATAAAACCAATCTTCTACTTCTGTTATGTTAAAAGTACATTATCTTTTTATTACAAACTCTCTACAGCTCTGTCTGTTTTCCTTCTTGGCAATTTCATGACTACTCCAGTTGATTGCTGTGTGGAGAATTACAAAATCATTAAGGGTGGAGTTGTACCAGCTGACTTACAGTACAAGCCATTTCTCAAAATAACCACAACAGTGCAATACTGATGTGTAATTTACGTCACAGTATGTTTTTATGAAATAGTTTGTGGCTTATTCATTTAGATCTAGAACTGAATATCTCCTCTCTCGCTTTTTAATCAAGCTTTCTTCTTTTTTTTTTTTTTTTTTTACTTTTTAATATTTTCCACTCCTAGGCTTGGCTTGCCTCCAATTTACCAGCTACAATGAGGAGGAAAAAAATGGGGTGGTGGTTTGGTTTTTTTTTTTCTTTCGCCTGCAGTTTAACTGCAAGTGTTTTTTCATCTTTGATGTATACATTTGTGTTAACTGCCTCGGAAGAGATGGTAGATTTGTGGTGGAATATATTGGACAAAGGTAGAGCAGAGAATTGATAAAAGAGATGCAAAAGTTTGGAATGTCAAACCATACCAAGCGAGTGACGCTATTTAGCCTCCTGCTCTAGTACATTTCCTTTTTAAAAATGACTTTCTGTATAATGTCTTGTAATTAGAACAGGAAATCATTGAGTAACTGTAAGAAGAATAAGAGCACTTAAACTGAAAAGAAAATTACCTTCCAAGAAATTATATTCACAATTTTTTTTTCCTTTATTTTTTTTTTCTTCCCTTCACATTACTGTGTTGGTAATGGTAGTAACAGATGTACATACCCTTATCTGTATCATTGTTCTGCTTATGTTTTCTGGGGAAAAAAAAAAAAAATCATTTTCAGTAATACAAAAAATGAATGGACAGAAAATGGGAAATGCCTAATTACAAAAAATATTCTGTGTCACAACAGAGTAGCAATTAAATTGAAACTTCAATATAATTATCAATAACAGTCGAGCCTGGAAGGGTGCCAGGCGCATAAAGTTGGTGCTCAGCCTTTATGTGGTTGCTAGGAGCACGGCGAAAAGTATAAAGCTTAGAGAAAGGAATGTCTAATGTAATAAAGTAACAGAAGGTAGCATAAATCATTGTGAGAGCAGTTCGTATTGACATTATTTTACTTAAATTGGGTCGAAACTAGACATTTAGTCTTACAAGAGGCACAAATTCATATATTTCTTCCGCAGAAATAACTCTGTGCTTTCCGGGAAGAAGTGGAGTGTGCTTTCCTAGCACCAGCCTCATACATATTTGGAATCTTTTAAGCAAAAATCTTTATATGTTTGTTTCTGTTGGCATCCGAATGCATTTGCACTAATACGATTAAAAGAACTAAAGGGCAAAATACTTGGCAGCTTTTGCAGTTGAGGTAATTAGCTACAGGAAGGAACATGCATAGTTTTTCCATCAAGCTCTATAAAATCCTGGTGTGAAGGTCTTTTTAAAGAAAAAAATGCTTACTGATGTTGAGAGTAGATTATGGCGGTTAGCAATAACATTATAGGCTGATGTTTCCGAAACAAGCAAACAAAAAGCGAGTTACAGTTTTGTATTTCTCTGCTCTCTCTGTAAATAGTTCTGGCTCTAGACGGATTTGTTAGGAATTCATGCTTTTAGCAGGCTTTATTTTTTTTTTCTTTTGAGGCTTTTAATTGTCTTGCATTACATATTAAAAATGGTTGTGCTGATTTGAAAAGTCAGTTCTTGCATAGATTCATTGTGTTTGGCATTTCATGCATCTCTTACTTACAAAGACAACTTGAAGAACATGTAATCCAACATAAATGCCAGGCTGTGCCAAATCCCAGCTCTCTTTACTCCTCACAAAGGGAACTGTTGGATTACATCTATGCATATATAGGCAGTGCTCGGAAGGCAGGGGTGGAACCTTGCCTCCTAATTACAGTTTCCCTGTTTTCAGCCCTGAAATATATAAATAAATGAAAAATTGACATTGGAGGGGGTTATTAAGACGCACAATTACGATATAAGCATGGGGTTAGAGTAATTTCAGTCGAACCTTACAAACAACGTACTGTAGGTATTATCTTTTACCATGTTCTCTCTGTTGAAGCTCAAATGAGATTCAGAAATACAGCATCTCAGTTTTCTAAGATCTCAGTTAAATGTTTTTAGAAATTACATTGTTTTTCTTTATTTTAATGGAATGTGATCCACATGTTGATCTCTCCTCCTCCTAAGAGTAAACTCTTCCTAAAATCATATTTATGAAAAGCATTCATCAATATACACTAAGTTCACCATTAAATGGTGCATGTTAGGCTTTGCTACAAGAAAAATACTTCTTTGGGCTTAACATTTTATTAGGGATTGGTCTACTTTGATTTGTCTTTTCTCATGTGGGCGTGGTTGAGGAAAAAAGTCTTTGTTCCAGGAGCGCTCTGTTTGTCTTTCACTAAACAAATCTTTAGTTTATTCAGCCTTTGTTCGTTCTTAGTTTTATCTATTGAACCTGGAGTGAATAAGGAAAGGAAAGAAATGCATCATAAAGTACTCATTGGAGTTGCACAAGCATATGTAAAAGTGATCCTGTAGAAAATGACTTGATTTTAATTTATGCCAGGGGTTTGAGTTAGTCGTCAGTTGTCAGAGGTAGAAAGTTTGTGTAATTCTTCGCAGGGACTTACAGCACATTTGTCTGGAAACTAATGGTTGACTACAAAGGCACATGGGACATACATTTATGTACACCCTGTTTAAAAAGCTGACCACATCCTGGCATAAGAAAAGTGCTGTCAGATCGACAGATTCAGCTCACCACTATCTGCACAAAGGTATAAAGTAGTAATAACTGTCAGGCAGGCATATATGAAACTCTCGAAGGAGCTAAAGGATGGATCATGTGCTTGTTAATTCCAAGAACAGTTTTCCTGATCTGATTTTTAGAGTTTCCTAATAAAGGAGAGAGAGCCATATTCCCAGGAGCAATTGGCTTAATCGTGCTGTTGTGTAGGCTTATGGGCTACTTAGTTGTTGAAAACAAAGAAAAGCATGACCACATCCTTATTGACCAAAAGAGGTTTTAGAGCCATTAATTTTGTTTTCTTAGAAAAGTAATGTAAATGCTGTTTACCAGAATACATTACTTTTTTACACAAATTGGTTGATTTCCCCACCTACGTCAGGGTAGTGGGGGAAGTTCTGAGTTTTTAAGTGATGGCTTTCAGGAGCTGTGTGTGTAAGAACAGTACTTCCCAAGTCCGTCTACTGTGTTGATTTTTTTTTTGCAGCATTGCATTTGTCTGCAGTGATGACATCCTAGGTGATATATCTGCTTCCAGAGACTTCTTAAATTTTAGCCTTTTTATGTGTCAACATTTCCATTGCCTCACGCGAATCAAGATGAGTTGCACCATCGTATTTAGCTGGGGAGAACTGATCTAACATTTCTTTCAATAACTGAAGTGATTTTTACTTTAAGGGTAAGAAAGACGATTTAAGTACTGGTAAAGGGATTAAATAGTAGACCTTTTGTCTCTGACAGAAGAAATAGCTGAGTTACTTGGTAATTAGAGTACAGCAGAAAATGTAAACTGAATGCACTTGCTTTGTCTTCATTGGCATTCGTGGAAAGCCCATGTTTAGTTACCCTACCTGAGGAGATAAATAAGCATAAAAAGAAGTGCCATTAAGTACTGGCTGCGAACCTGCAAAGGAATAATTTCTCGTGTTTCTGTCTCTGGTTGTTTTTTTTTTTTTGCTGTTAGGTTTCCTGCTGGTTATCATATGATGAAACTTGATTGTGATATTTCAAAATCTGCCACCTTTATGCCTAATACCATCTAAAATGTGGGGGAACGGAAAGGTCTGAGCTCTAGATTGCTTTAGATTTTGAGCCCACATTTCGATAGTATGAGCTCTTTGGAAATTCATTTGCTGGTTGTGCTCTGTAGGTGTTTATTGAGTCCTGCTGCATTTGCAGTTAATGTGAGGAAAGTTATTTCCACCTGTGCCAGTAGCTTAGCATCAATGACCAGGTCAGATCAGCCCACCTGCCCGGCCCAGGGGCCCTTTGGTAGTTGCCAGTATCAGCTACTTCAAAGGAGAATTAATAGCTGCATGCTCTAGGGCTTGTATATTATTATTTTTAAAAGACGTTAGCTGGTGTAAACATGAGTTCAGTAAGGCTGTATAGGGAGCTGAGTAAAAATGACAGATAATATTTCTATCAAAGCAGCCGAGTTGGCAAAGTGTGGAGAGCACTTTGATTCAGGCCGTTGGCCAGCTTTTGCAGAGCGGTGTTTTCTTATTCATCCAGGTAGAGTTCTTTTGGGTAAGCATGAGAGAACTGAATAGAAAGCCAGAAAAGAAGCTGTTTCAATAAACTTTTTTAAAATGTCTATTTTTAACCTTTCTTTCAAAAACCACTGTGCTATAAAAGATAAGTCTTGAGAAAAGACTGAACCAGTGGGCCATGAGTTTTCTGAAATGCTTGAGTTACAGCCCTTGTTTTGCATTTTTCAGACATGCTAACAGTATCATTTTTTTTCTTTCATTCCAGGTGAGGATGATGAAGATTCAAACCTGCTAATTCTCAGCTACCCACAGTACTGTCGATATCGTTCCATGTTAAAGCGCATTCAGGACAAGCCTTCTTCAATATTAACAGACCAGTTTGTTTTAGCCCTGGGAGGCATTGCAGTAACAAGCAAGAACCCCCAAATCTTCTACTGTCGGGATACGTTTGATCATCCTACTCTAATAGAAAATGAAAGTATATGTGATGAGTTTGGTAAGTGATGTTACAGCTATTTTCTTTTTCTCACAAGTGAAGACATTTTTCATCTTTTAAAGTGTCCACTGATTTCCAAGGGGAAGATGTGATTCCTTTAAAGTGAGCCAATGCTATTTATGTTTGAAATGTTAAGTACCAAGTGTGCTCTTTCCTCCGTGAGACTGAAGGCTTCTAGCTACTGGTGATCTGGGTATTGCAGCTTGACTTTGTCACGATCAAAGATAACATTACACGGGTGGAGCGCGTAGCACAATTACTCAGTACGAGTGAAAGGATCTCTTGTCTGGATTTGAAATTTATCTACCTTAACCGTTCACCTATAGCCTGTGTCTTTCCAGAAGGTTTACAAAGCGTGTTGGGTTTTTTTAAAGTCGTTGTTGGTGCAGTATGCTAACAAACGCAAAGTAAGAGCGACTCCCTGCGCATCCCATTGCTGTTGCAGAGCACTCATCAACCATGGGTGTGCTCCCAGGGCCCTGGGCAAATGTCAGCTATAGCTGGTGTGTTTCTGGCCTTCCTGGAGTGTGGGCTTTTTCAGTGGGGGCTTTGCCAGTGCTAGGAGCTCCATTTTACAAGTGCAGAAGCACTTCTGGGAGGTGACCTCTTAATTCAAAGGGTGTAGAGAATACTCTGCAGCTCCAGAGCAGTAAGCAGCCCCTTACAGCTGGGAGAGAGGGCTGCAAGATTTGACTCCTGATAGCTGCCAGGTGATTTCACACTTTTTTTTTTTTTTTTTTTTCCTGTGTGTATGTGTATGTGTCAGATCAACCCAAGGGCAGCGGATATGCTGCTGAATGTGTGGCAGAATGCATGTTGTGTACACACCTAGGGTAACTCCAGTATTGGGTCCAGTGTAATTTCTTTAGCAGTGTACTTATGCTGTGAGAATTAAGTTTTATTACCCATATCACCAGATGGATGAGCACTGCAGCTAACACTCACAAAGTCTGTTTGCATAGCGGTGGGTACGCCTTTGCTGGGCAAGATCCCTGCATCTCTACAAGGAAGCTCTTGTGGTTTCTTAGAGAGAGAATTTCTGATTATGTATTTCATGTATCATAATGAGCGTGAGAAGGAAGGGGTTCAATGATGCTTGTGATGGGAGAATCGTCTCCCCCTTTTTCCTAACTCAAGTACACTGGCTTTGAGCTCAGTGCCCGGTCCGAGCCTTGTTGTGTTGGCAGAGAAAAAAGCCGACCCAGCCAGTGGCATTGGGGCATTTTGTGAGGTAGGGCAGGACTGCTTCTCTGCTGCTGCACCCATCAACCCGCAACACGCAGGAGAGATCCGTCCTCACGGGGCGGCGGCACTGGAGCACATTACTGCTGTGAATAGCTTCAATTTTGTGATGTCAAGCTTTTGCAGGATCGGGCCCAAGCTGTCAAGTCCGCTCACGCTCACACAAAATGTTACAGGCTTTGAATGAGCTATGAATAAAAGTGTTGGTTGCTCTTAGGAGGTGGGGGTGGTGAAAAAATGAATGAAATGCCCTGGAAGTTTGGTCCAATAACACAATAGTGTCATGTTGATTTTTATTTACTCTGAGCTCCGGCTCAGAATATAAAGTTCAGTTTTAATTGACTATCCTTCTTATATGGGAAAGGTTATTTTAGGCTTGAAGGCGTTTGATGAGTGTACCATCTGCTTTCTGTGGAGTATTTTATTCAGGGTCATTCCTTGATTACAGGTTTGTTGAAATAGTTGGATCCATAATGTAAGTGTATCATGGAATATTAGTAATAGATGAATCAAAGAGATGTGGATTGATGCAGAAACTACGCTTAGTGAACCATAGCAAGTGCTTTGTTCAGTCTCTGAAAGCTAACTATGCCATTCTCTTGACCTTTGCGAGGCAATTATCTCATTATCAAACCAGAGCCACAAAAATCTTAGCCATAGAAATTAATAATGTGTATTTAAAATCTAGTTTGGTTTAAGAAGCAGATTTTTTTAACTCCCTATAAAAACAAAAAAAAATTACTACTCTTTAAAAGTATTTGTTATGAAAATAATGATGTGGTAAAATCTGCAAGCCCTGCTGTGTTAGGAAGAAAAAACTGGCCAATGTGTGGTGCCATCTCTGTATTGCAAAATGCGTGGTGTCAATTATACTACCTTTGTTGGAGGCAACAGGCAAAGTGCTATTTTATGCTTTTCTTTGCTGGCAGGACAATAAAATGTACAACACTTTGTTATACAAACAGTTTACATTGATATCATGTAGATTGATGTCACATGTGGAAAGTGATGACTGTTAAAGCTAAACAGAGGCAGGGTGGTACAGTAGATAAATACCAGTGCCTTAGAGTAATCCGTTTATCGGTTAAATCTGAGGGGGGAGCAGATTACAGAAATGTGACTAAAATTCTTAAAAGGTGTCTATAAGGAGATCCAGACACACTTAATTTGAAGGGCTTGGCTATTTCTTACGTTGCAAATGAAAGAAGCGTGCAGAAGGAATGAGACAGGAACACATGTATTTCCCCATCACCTGAAATTCTCCAAACTCTAAAGCGAGTACAAAATTTGTGAAACACGGTCTACTGATGTCTTTATGTGGGAAGCTCTGGCTTCTGGTACAGATGCCAGGTCTTCCTCAAACGTAGCTGTTGGGGAAGGTGTTACACGTTCTCTGCACGTTGTACTACTGTGCGACAGATACAGCGTGTCACAAGCGAGACACAAAAAACACCTTTACAAAGAGCCCCGTTCACCGCAGTGTGTAAGCTGTTGTCCTTGTTAGGCAGTTTTAACAGAGAGAAATATTTTTCCAGAAAGTAGTCTCTGAAATTTTATTATACATTATAGCAAAGACATTTTGTTCAGCTCTGACTTCTTCTCATACTCCTCCCTTTTTTCCCCATTCCGTGGGGTTTAACAAAAATAAATGAAGCAGGAAATGAGGAAGAAAAATTAAGTTTTGTTGACAATAAATAGTGTTTTTTAAGTGTGGGACTTTTTAAAGTAGAAACTGCCTGTGAACTCCTACGGATGTGGCTGGAAGAGATGCTTCAGTGCTTCAGGCAGTCCAATGTGGATGGCCCCTATAGATAGACCCTACACAGAGCTGCTGTAAGGGTCAGGGCTGCAGGAAGCTTCCCCTCCGGCTTCAAGGAGGGCTACCACAGGTAGTACCTGCTGCCGACACTGTGGCTACCTGTGTCTACATCTGTCCTGCCTGTGCACTCCTATAGGGCACATGCCCAAATGATTCGGGCAGGAATTTTCAGGACCAATTTTCTCACAAAGTCCTTCTCGGCTCCTCCTCTAACTTGGTTCGGCGTGCCACAACATCCCACCGAGGAGGCCCTGGAGAAGCAAGCAGGCTGCCGAGGAATCGGCTCAGCAGCTGGAAGACTTAAAACATTTGCATCTATTTCTTTGCAGCCTGACAGGGAAGGACTTCCTCTCCATTTGCAGAGGAAAGACTGCTGTGAGTGGGAAGCCTCCCGCTCCCATTCTTGTTGATACAACTACTGATTAGTTAATCTAACTGCCTTGGAGGGTTCCCCTCCAGAATGCACATAGGCTCAAAAGTTTGCTTCTGTTCAGAAAGCAGAAGACATGAGCCGTGCTTGGATGTCTTGATAGCCACGGTTCATGGATATGACCACAGTCGGGCTGTGTACCTCTTCTCTTCCTGAAGTAAGAGCAATTAGAGGTCCCCACCAGCAGGAAACGGTCCAGGTGGATAATGAAATGCTGGTGTTGCTGGCTAGGAACAAGAAATCTGGGATTTTGAACATGCACAGGAGGCTGGAGTGGAGTTGTCCATGGTCTAACTGAAGCACAGAGGCTTGAGCCCTGCCTGGTGGTGCTGCCAGCCTGTGCAGCCTTGCAGGTGGCACATGGAGCCAGGGCTGCAGGGAGACGGCAGGCTGGACCTGGGCAGCAGTGGCAGTGGAGTGTCTGCCATGGCCCCGCTGGCTCTGTCTGGCTGCGCCGGGGAGGGACCGGTTGGAGGCAGCGGAGGAAGCAAACGGGATCAGTTCGGTTCGTGGCCTCCGTTTATTTCCCTGTCCAGACTAGAGTTCACCTACGCATTCCTTTATCTAACTGCTCCTATTAATTGGCATGTGGAAAAAAAACCAAAACCCTATTTCCTCATTCCCCTGCTCCCTTAAAATAAAAATACTATGTACTAGCTGAACAATTCATTTCTCTTCAACTTGAGATCATTGGTAAAGACGTTTTTCAAAATCTTTTTCATTTATCAGCCTCTGGGGTTACTGTTATTTAATAGCTTTTGTAAATGCATATAATTTACTGGCATGTGCTGTGTGATCATATATGCTGCAAGAGAGAAGGAATTTAAAAATAGAGATCCTAATAGTTTTCCTTATAGATTGAAGAGATCTAGTTGGAGGCAAAGCTGCCTCTGCAGTGTCCAGCAGACGGATTTGAGGGTCACTGGGCAGAAATGAGTGCGCAGTTGTTTCTACAGCAGCACACATCCTCTGTGTTTTCTTGTCTGAAGGAGGTGACTTGGCCCCCTACCAGACTCGTGCCTGCTCCACCGCATGGATTGACTTCCAGGGCGCGTCGAAGAGCGCGGATCCTTTCGCGACCCAGCTGTGAGCTGTGTTGCCAAAAGCACGTGGGCCCTTATAGCAAGATAGTGTACAGATGTGCCCATCAGCGTGACCTCCACCTTCTCCAGGCTTGGGGACTCACAGGGCAGCAGGAACAGACGCACAGCTTAGAAGCTGGAGGGTCAGGTGCTTGGGTGATGATGGATTTCTACAGCTCCATCAGCTTCTTCAGGTGAAAATCTCGTACAGAAAGATTTGTCATGGTGCTTTGCTGGATAAATATTACAAATCCTGCCTGCTAAAGATGATCCAGAAGGCTCACTTTCATTTTCTGAGCATGGGGTTACTTTTTCTATAAAGAGGAGTGTTAGAGAAAACTGAATACCTTATTTCTTCTTGATTTTTGAAACCTATTCGGTAAATTTTAAATCATTCTGGATTATTCTTATAGCATGCTGGGTCCAATATGCCATTAAACAAGCTATTTGGTCCCTGGGGTACTGTAAACACTCATTCACTCCCAAAAGAAGGTTAAAAGTTTTATTTTCGCATGTAAGGGCCAATTTTTTATAAAACATTTCATACCAAAAAGTGAGAGAACTACATCCTGCTGTGGTATGAATATAATTTTTTCTCTGAAAAATGAAACTTCTTCATTTTAGCATAATGAGCACTACAGAGGGGAAACTGCTCATTGAAGAAAATGATGCATAAAGGGCATTGCAGTCCCCACTTCCCTCATCTCCGCTTTCCCCCCCAAAAAAAACTTAACTAACTTGTGCTGGGAAAAAACATCTGCATTATTGGGAAAAATCATCTACATTAAAAAAAGAAAACACAAACCCCAAACCCTTCAACAAGTCAGAGCTACCTGTAAAACAATGCAGAAAGCAAGTTCTCTCGCTTCCAGGGCTGGCAGGGAATAGTTAGGAGTGAAGAATGACTTACCCGTCCTCCCAGCTGCTGGGCTTTCTGAGCCAATGATTTCAGAAGGACTTACTTCCTTCCTGTCATTGACCAGGTAAGCAGCAGCAGGACAGCACTATGGAGAAGAAGGGACTTTTCAGGGATATGTCATGTACCAGAAAAAATGTGTAGGATGGAAGCTGGTGACTTCAGGGTATAGAGTGGTACCATTACTCCGGTATAGCTGAAATTTGGTCTTTGCTGGCATTATACATCTCAGTTTACAGAAGTTTGTGACTCACAGATAAAATCAGTTGTTTAGGGGAAAAACATAACAAAACAAAACTTTGGCAGGGAATGAGAGTTAAAAAAAAGAGAATGAATGTTGTTTCCAGTCTAAATGAAATACAGTTTTCCTGTTGGTAACTAACTTTATTGGTGTGAGTCAAAATTGGCTTTTCTTTTTTAACCAGCTCTAGTACAAAAATTGTACTTAGGCCTGAAAGGGTGGAGTTTTAATGTTGTTCAGCTGATGTAAACTATCAGCATTATTGCTAACGACTGTTTTGGCTACCTGCAGGATAATTTGTATCAGTGAAATTCAGAAAACCCTGAAGTTTCCAGATAGATGCTTCGGGCTTCTTTGTTTTAAGACAAATGTGATGTTAGAATGGGATAGGTGTTAGTCCTCCTCTGCCAAGACTAGGACTACTTTAAGCATTTAGAAATGCAATAGGAAGAGTATGGAGGCTTTTTATGAGCATGGATACTGGGACCTCCATAGATGGAGCTTTACGGTGGCATCTCCAACAGTCTGAAAAATATGCAAATCTTTTCCAAGGTCCTGGGCAGGGTGGCTTAGCAAAATATTTCAAATTTTAACTCTCTTGAAACAAAAACAGGACATAGCTGGAGGGGAAGTAACGATTAATGCATAGTAGTGCTATATACAATATAGATAAATGTACGTTTCCTCTTTCCTCCCACTCCACCTCTGCAAACTTAAGCTTTTAGCTTGAAAAAGCAAATCTGGAAATGTTCTGGATTCTGATCAGGCTTCTTTCTTATTTTGTTAATTCAACTGTAGAGTAAGATATTAATGATCCCCAGATGTTGTTTATAATGATTGATTTTTCAGTTGTGAAAAAATACTTGCAGTTTTTTTAAACAATTGATATTTTCTAGTGTGCTCTGCAGCATTTGAATAAATGTCTGAAGGCAGAGCTGTTTATGTGCCCAACATAATTGCTTCTGTTAAGTGATTTCTTCATTCTTAACATTTTTAGCTCTAATTGCTTTTTCCCCATACATCTAAAAATAAATATTTGCAAGTTTTGCATTCTGTCACTCATTGAAATGCATAAAATATTTGTATACTCCAAGCAAAAAGGCACTGATAAGGGGTCACATTCTGTCTCACATAGTGGCGTAAATCCAAAATAACTCGATCCACTTCAGTGGCTTTTACTCAAGATTTTCACCAGTTAACCAAGGGCAGAATCTCACCCAACGTTAACAGCAAGCTGTTAAGTGAACATAAGTAATGTGTGGTAAAGTAAGATAAAATACCTTCCTGTCTGCAAGAACTTCAATAGAAACAAATGCTGTTAGCTTCTACTTATTTTTTTTTTTCGATACGTTTCACTAGCAACCGTAGCTGTAACCAAGATAAATATTAAGATAGATTATTTTTCACTTTCTAATCAAAACTCCTTTATGGAGAACATCTACAGAACGACTGATTTCTTTTGGGGTTGCATGTTCCCGCTGCCCTCAGGAAGGTGGCAGATGCCGAGCGGAGGGGCAGGTCGCTGCCTGAAAAGCTGCTGCTGCTGTCCGTTCCCTCCGGCCCGGTGGCATCCCTTCTCAGCAGGGCTGCTGGTGCCTGGCTGCCCCCCACGGAGCAGCAGGGTGGCTGCCCAGAAGCTCGTGGTGGCCGGCTGGCAGCGCTGCCGGAGCGCAGCTCTCACGGTGAGGGCGCTTGGGAAATTGGAATGGCTCCTGACTTCTTTGGGTGCCCTCGGGTAGCGGTCCAGGAGAGAGAGGGGCTCACGCTGCGAGTGCGCGGTGCTCCTGGCCGGCACCTGGCGGGGACCCGGCTGCTCGAGGAAGCGTCAGGGCTGTGAGCTGTGGGCTGGCCAGTGCGACCTCCCTGCTGGGACAGCCCGGGCTCTCACGGGACGGGAGATGAGATACCCACCCTCCATCCCTCCCGCCCACCAGTGCCCCTGGCAGAGCCGAGAGCCTGGGCACGCCCGCTGCCAGTCTGGCGCTTTTAACTTCTTCTCCTGCTTAATTTTTAATTAAAGAGCGATTATGTGACGGTGTTGCGGGGTTTAGGTGTTTTCTCAGCCAGAGTTTGGCAAGGAATTGATGTGTGGTTCCAGCAAACCACGGGTTAGCGAGTGAGCTGTTCTGTGCCTGATAAATGTAACTTATCACATGGGTTTTGTCATCTATTACACACGAGGCTGTTTTATTGGTGTCCGTTCGCTAAATGATTGTAGATATAAATGACTAATTCCTCCTGTATAAGATTTCCACTTGATGGCTAGTTTTATGATTCAGCTATCACAATCACTTTGTGTCATTCTAGTGAGAAGGGAGGCAAGCTGCGTTCGTGGTGAATGTGAGCGCCATGTCCCTCGCACGTGTTTTCGTTTCTGAAGCCATCTTTTTTTGTTTGCAATATGCCTTTGGTTAGAGCATCCTCGTTTGACTGTTCCTCTGGTTTCGGTGCCTCCCTTGGGCTACCAGCCCTGCCCAGACTCTTGAGCTTTGTCTTGGGAGAGCTTTTGGTCCACGGGCATCCCAAACCTTGCGGGCAGCGTCCCCAAGGTGCCGGGGCTCAGCAGCAGCCGGGAGCAGAGGAGACCTTTGCGGCCGGGGAAGGGCCCCCGTTCCCGCACCCGTACAATGGAAAAGAGAAGTGGTTTATGTCAGAATATGGTCACATTCTTCTGATTAAACCTACTCAAAAAAGACAACATTGTAATATTTTCCAATGACTGTTTATCATGAATTACGTCAGCCTTAGTTTAAATTGCTATTATTTCTCCTTAATGCTTCTTGGTGCCTGCGTAATTTACAGCATTGGCAGCTGCGGGACTATGAAATAACCTTTCACAACCACCATACAATAGTAAAGAACATGAAGTTTTTGTTGTTAATTATTATGGGACTCCTTTAACTTTTTTACAAAGTGACATAAAATATTGTTGAGGTATTTATGGTTAAAGCTACTTTTACATGGATCTATTTTGCTCCCGGCTAGTTCTTAACTAAAGCAGTCATTTGTGGTTATTATGCCTTGGGAGATATTATGTCAGAACTGGTTTAAGAGTATTATTATGTATCACATGTCATATATTACATGTCAGCACTTGAGGCTGTCTTTCAATAAAAACAAATGTAATTTTAGTTAATGGTCTTTTAGGTATAGGCCATTTGTAAACTTACCTGAGTTCATTTGAAGGTATACTAAAAAGCTTTGTTCTCTCGGAGTGCACTTGAGTAATTTCATTTTGGCTCCGGATGGAATTTCCAAAATATTTGTCATTATTTCAATCAGAGGGTGCTGCCTCTAAAAAGCAAATAGTTTCCCAATACCGAGATTAATGTACACATTTGAAGGAGCTGTAACTGTTACTCATTACTTTGTTTACTTTTCCCCTCTTTTGAGCTCCGGCTTCCCAGGTTCCCTACTGCTCAGGCTGATAGTAGTATCCCAGGCAACTAAGCCACCTAATGATGATACTTCGCTGTGCCACTTAAATGAGTAGCTTATACCTCCTAGGTAATCCCTGGGTGAAGGGGGGGGATAGATTAAAGGTCACAGGCGAGTTTTAGGTTTCCTTGAAGTTTCATTTGAAATCTGGAAAACGCAAACTTGCACAAAGCAAACTTTGAATTAAGATGTCATTCCCCTTGGTTCCAAATACTGTGCATATTTTCCAGTACTTACTTATTTAAAGCAAGAAATGAAGCATATAGGGTGTGCCAGAAAGTTTGCGAAGAATGAAAACACATAAATGACTCATGTGAACTTCCGATTTTTTTTCTTCATGTTTAATTAGTTAATTACTGCTAGGCAAAAAAAAAAAAAGAAAAAAGAAGGCATGATTTCTCTCCCCCTCCAACTATGTTTGAGCACCATAAGAATGATCAAAGCCTCTATTTGTCTCTAGTTACATTTTACTCCATGGGACTACTGGTTTTGGTGACTCTATTGTAGGGAACGGAAACCCTGCTGGGCAAAAAATCAGTCTCGGTCCCCCCGCAAACACTCAGGCTGAAGATGTGAAGATGCGAACGTGAAATTAGAAAAGCAAGCAAAGAGCAGGGTGAGCATTTTGTGTGTTGCTAAGTTGGAATTTAATAAGAGGAACATAAAATGGAGCTAAACTTGCCTGGATGCTGCGAGATTTTTTTAATATTAGGCAGCATGCTTGCTTTCCCTGGAAATGAGTGAGCAGTCTGAATTTAGAGATGTTTGGTGGGGGGAGGGGGCGTTTCGTTCTCTTTTTTCATCAAAGGCATTTCACAAGCCGATCGCGAGTGAAAGGGGAATCTATCATTACGTAAGGATGTAGCAAACTTTTCCGTTTAATGAATGAATATTAGGTATTTGGGGAGCAGATAAAAGATGGTAAAAGAGGGAGAGAGAGCTGACGTCTTAGAGATTTTTAATAAAGATTGAAGTTAGTAGTGAAGAGGTCAAAGTGCCATTTGTTGAGCCCCTGCTTCTGGCACGGTTTCAAAGCTCGCAGTGCTGGCTGGGGGGGCTGTGATGTGTGTTAATGAACAGTTGTGGCACTTAACTGAGATCATGGGTTGGTCACATGAATATATATAAAAGATATGAGTGAAGAATTTTTTTTCCTCCCTTTTTGCTGCAGTTTGACTGTTGGAAGGACTAAACAATTAAAAGAAATGTTTGAAATGTTTGAACACCACATTAAGTCCCCTAGCCTGTGAGGAAAACGAGCTACAAATAATAGAATACTGCTTTAGTTAAATATAGTTATTCAAAATTGTTTTTAGCTACAGATGTTATGCCATTTTAGAAACTTAGACTAAATAATGTCAGATCTTGTTTGCTTTTTTAGTATGTTATTCATTTATTGGGAAATTCAAAATTTAAAACAGCTGGGAAAGGGTTTGGTGTTCACTAAGTAATCTTTAAAATGTGTACATTTCAGACTTACTCTTATAGAGCTGTTTAGAAATGAGTGAATTGTATATTATAGTTAGAAAGTTCTGTAAACACACTCTACCATGTAGATGACGGGTAAACATGAAATGGGAAAATGAGATAATTCTGGAGCCAAATTTTGTGCATTATAGACTTGATAAAACAGCAAATGGCTTTCTCAATTTAAATAATTTGTAACTTTCCAGGAACATGCATGGATGTTATGAACAGTATATCTAAAATAGCAGCAGAAAATAACATTCATTCTCCTTTAATTCTCCCTTTGATGTTTATGTCAAAACGAAGGAGTTAATTTATCTAAGAGTTTCACTGCATGAGTTGGACTGTACAAAACCAATCATGTAGAAATAATAGACTACCATTGGAAGTGCTGTACTATTGCAGTTTTAATAGCTCTTCAGTTCTGCTCAACAATTAGTCCATACATTTTATAGCTGTGTCTTTAAGAAACTGGCACACTCAGCAAAATCACAGTAATTGGGAGATGATGCAATGTGGAGAGAAATCAGAGGAAGAAAATTAATTGGAAAATAGTGTTTTGTTCGGGTTTGGGTTTGTTTTCTTTTAAAATTTTAAACACTGCAGTAGTAATTACTGGTGGGTGAGACTTCTGCAGAATTTAAATTCCACGTGGCAGGAATTTTGAGGGTTTTTTTTTGAGTTTTTTTTGAGTTTTTTTGAACCAGGGTTTTTGAGAATTTGTTTTTAAATCAAATTGCAAAAGAGGTGAAATAGGGCATTGAAATTCTTGCTATAGTTTTCTCTCTCTGAAATCAAGTGAGAACATTAAAGGTGATCCAGAGGAGGGTTTTTTCCCCTCTATGGACACTAGTGCTGTTTGAGTAAGTTCTCATTACCTGTCAGCATCTTCGTGAACCTGATCAGACAGATCACAAACAGTATGTGAATTAGTTTATCATTTATGCAAACAGCTAAAGAGACCTCAGCAATTCCTTTTTGCTTGTGTCCACTGGAGAAGATACCAGTGCGGTACAGTGTGAGCATCCATCTTCCCAGTGACAGCCATTGGATGATAATGGTTTCTTTGTAGGACTTTATTTTTATGCATAAGTACTGAATATGAAGGCAAATAAAACAATTTGTTGCTTTTTTTGTAGGTTTATCATTGGCAATTAGGACTTTGTAATATTTCTGAGTTGATTTATTGTCCATTATGGGCTAAAGACCAGTGAAGCAGTGAGAGTTTACGTTTCAGCTGAAGTTTGGGCCTTGGTGTTATATATAGCTGTATAGTGATCAGGCAAGCTTTTCCTTGTGCCTCAGGGCTGCTGTGTTGGTCTTAATGCTATAAATTACTAATAATGGTAGATAACTAACTGACTGGAGTAGGAGAGCAAACCTTATTCTTAGGTGAATAAGCAAGGGAATAGTGAAAAAAAATAGAGAAGTGTCACTACTGCTACATATAACGCTAGAGGAAATCATTATCAACCCCCCTAAGAGCTAACATTTTTGGTAAGTCAGTCAAATGATGATGATGGCTTTCTGCAAAAACGGTGATACAATTTCATGGGATAACTGCACTACTAATACTCAAATGTATTATTCTGAACTATGGTCTGCAGAGGAACATGGAAGAGCAAGAAGAGTTTATTAGAGAGATCTTTCCCTACTTTCAGCTTTGGGCCAGATTCTGATGCCCATGCTTTGCACATTGTATAGAAATACTGGACAAGGTTAAGGAAGGACCCAAAAACCAATTCATGGCACAGAGAACTTGCCTTCAAACGAAAGACTAAAGAACATTGATCTCTTTAGTGCATGGAGGAGAAGACTGAGAAGGGACCCAACCACAGTCTGTCAGTACTTCCATGAGGAGAAGACTTGTGATGGTAGAGGCCCTTCTAATTTGGCAAACAGACGCGTAGCAGGACCCAGTGCTTCAAAGTGGAAGCAGATAAATTAATGCTGAAACTAAGACACAGTTACCTAGTAGCAAGAAGTAATTAACCATGGGAACCACTTAGCTAAGAGTAACGTAGATTCTTTGTTACTTGAATCTTTTAAATCAAGTCTGCTTTCCAAAGGAGGTGATCCTTACTCAAGGAAGAAATACTGTCTTCATCCAGTGGTCGCTCTGACATTGCATGGGCAGTATTTGCATAAAATAAACAAGGTGCCAATATCCTACCAATTCCTTCTGACCTTAAAAACTGTTGCTATATTAATATATGTAATTTGTAGCATCTGGGCCAGTAAAGGCTAGATTTTGCTAGGTCTTGTGTCCATTCTACAATAAAATAAACCTTCCTAAAATGTACTAACACTCTTTAAGTAGACAAGGCATAGCTGTGTGTCTGCTTTGTGAACCAGAGGCTGAGGAACAGAGTTATGGAGGAAGCTGATGCGATAGGAGCTAAACTCTGGTGTCTGCACGGATCGACCTTGGTGGCTGCTGGTACTTCATGTCCTCTTTGTTTTCCTTACCAGTCTCCACCCACCATGAGTAGTTACCTGTCTCGGAATCACAGAATCACAGAATGTTAGGGATTGGAAGGGACCTCAAAGGATCATCTAGTCCAATCCCCCTGCCTGAGAAGGACCACCTAGATCAGATCACACAAGAACACATCCAGGCGGGTTTTGAACATCTCCAGAGAAGGAGACTGGAGAGCGTGCTCCTTTGATCTGGTCCCTAGGGGCTCATTAGTCCCTTGCCTGTTCTCTACTGGGGACATCAGCTCAGGAAGAATTGGATCTGGTCCGTTTTAAGCCACTTCAGTAAATTCTACATTTGAAGTATGGAAAATGTAACTCAATAGCATCTCATGTAAATGTGCAGCGGCACACTGCGAGACCATCTACAGACTTACTGTACTGACTTCATGAGCCTTCTCTGATGGGTCCTTCACAGACATCTCCAATCACCTTGCCTTTTTGCATAATAGCTTTAAAGAGCATGTTAATTAAAAAGCAGGTGTTAGCAACAAGTTGAGTAATAGAAGAGGAGGAATTTATTTGAAAATCAGCCGTTTCAGCCCTCAGAAAGGGTAAGAGAATATGTGAAAAGGCTAACGGTGATCATCCTGCTAACATGGGTGACATTCGCAGACGCTGCTGCTGCTTCAACAGAGAGGTACTGTGCAACCTTCCAGCTCTGTCATCACCCTCCTCTGTTTCACTCTGGATTTGCAACTGTAGTAGAAGTTAAAGTCCCAGTGGAAACAGTTCTTTGCTGTGGGGTGGCGTGTTTACTTTAAGTAGGCGTTGATGATTCTACTTCTCACTTCGTTGATTAAGTCAGTCACTTCATCTTCATCTTAAAGTCTTACAAACCTCCGCTGAACTTTGCTGAGATGAGCCTGTGTCCCATTACGTGCTTTCTTAGAGGTAGAGCACAAGTTTAAAAAATAGAAAAGATTATTCCCAGAGTCTTTAGCTGCTGAGAATACCATGTTCAAAATTAGCAGTATAGTTGCCCTCATTCTTTTATAGCATCCCGATTTTGCAACGAACCATAATCATTTGACTGATTTGCCAAAAAAAAATGGTGGTTCTTCAGGGGTTTTTTGGTGTTGGTTGTTTTGAAAGGCAGACTGTAATTAATATGAATGCATGTACATTGTGAATGTTTAGTTATGGTAGAGATGGGTTTGTTATAAAACAAAAAAAATCCCCAAAATTACCTAGCTGCAAATCCTTGCAGTTGTTTAGCTTAGAAGTTTAAGTCAATTTATGGAAGTCTGTGTTTACTGTCTTTAGAGCTTGATCATGACATTGGAATGTATTTTGGAAAAAAAGACCCTATAAAATGAAATCCACATTTACGGGTGAGGAGCACAGAGCACTTAGGATCAACAGTGAGACTACAGTATCTCTTTGAAGTGTAGCGAAAAGGAGTACTTGCTGCTGCCATTTTGGGTTTAGAAGGTAGTGAATTGATACACTCGTAAGTTTTAACACTGTAACAGCAGCTGGACCCAAGGCTGTTAATTTAATGAAAATGTGGACTGTGATATCCCAATAACAGCAGTCAGAAGATAAAACTAGATCTGAAGCACTTCATTTAAAATAAAAGTTTATTATAAAGTCAGGTCTCTTAAGACGCTTCTTTTGTGCTGCCCTGCATGTGAGTAATCTGGGTGACTCATCTAGCCTCTGACATACTGCAGCCATCAACATTCCCAGCCACCAGTGTTGCCCTTCATAAAGGAAATATCCTATTTTTGGTATGGCAATGTCCTCAGTTTTAAAGAATTTTCCCCTTTTAAAGTGCTCAGACAATTAATGCCTCATGCATGTATTCAACAATAGTTGCCTAGCAACCATCAGAAATATTCGGCAGCGCAAAGGAAGCCGAGATGAATGAGGAGAAACATCAGCTCCCATTTCAGGTGAGCTGGAGAAGGCGTCGGGGCTGCGTTGACTGTTTGGGTCTAAGCATGAACATCCATGAAAATCAAGCGACCCTGAAGCAGCAAAGACGAGCTCCAGCTTGCACATCAGTCACATGCGGAGATGAGAAGACGAGTCGCACAGCCAGAAGCAGTTGCAGGAGGTCGCAGTCCATTGGGCTTTCTTAGTTTCAGAAGCCTGGAGCAAAACAATGTAACAATGGTCAAAATAAATTACGGAAAGTCAACAAACACTCCTTAATGGCTGAGGAAAGTTTTGCCACCTTGTGTTGTGTTTCCCCTGCAGCTAGAGAACGGGGAAAGTGCCTGCATCCTTTGGTGGAGGTTTTTGGGCATGGGTCTAAGTGCCAGGCAAACCCCTTGCGTGGGGCCTGGCTTCAGCCCTTCCCTTGCAGTGCCACCTGGTTCCCACTTCCTCTTGTTTTGCATTTCAGTTCTGGCATAGCTTTTACCTCACAGGAGGTTTTCTCACTCTTCTGAGTCAAGTCTTTGATGCCTTTTTTAGCACTGGAAGATGCCATTTGAATGAAATGAAAATCTTTTCCACAGTAACAGCCTACAGCCACTATATGTCTGTTTGGATTTTGGTCTTTTTTCCGTTTTTTTTTTATTTATTTATTTTGCATCAGAAAGTTTGAAATGAAATGCTTGGTGTAGGGTTGGAAGGACTGAACTTCATCATGCTGGGTTGACATACTCTTGGGGGCAGCTCTGCCACAGTGATGCTAGTTTGACCGCATCCTGTGCCCGTCCCTTTCTCTGGACGAGGTTTGGTGCTGCTCCGTGGTCTCCTCAGTGGCTGTACTGTTGCAGCAGCTCAGGGCGCTCAGCGCTCGTTGCTCAGAGTGGTGGGGCGCGGGAGCACAGGACTCTGGGTCCTGCAGTTTGGTGGGATGCGCTTTAACGTCAAAACCATTTGAGAGTTTTGATCTGTAGAAGTGTTTTCAGTTGGTTTCTTTTCTTTAGACGCATTAAAATTAAAGAACCTGATAGTTGCCTGTTAGTGTTGCTCAGAACTTTTTTGACTGCCTGCCCCAATTTGAAGAAAACGGTGAAATTCTGACATTTTCCTGCTAGAAAAATCAGATATACGACCATCTCTTCTTCAAAGATAAAGGTTAAGAGCAAGATTATGATCTCCTTCCCACTCATGTAAATCCACAGGAGTCAATTACTTGAGATTGACAGTGATTTGGTTTAGATCAGAATCTGGCATTAAAGCTTTTTGGGGTTTGCTCCTACACCCATTGACTTCAGCGCCACTTGACTGCTGACTCTTTGCTTTTGGAATGTAGTGGTGGTATTTGCATGTGGAAGTGCCTCAGGGGCCCCACATAAAACATTGGTTCACTAGCTTTAGTGGGATTTTTTTAGATTAGATGTTAAAATGTTGAAATCAAAATATGTAGGGGGTGGTCGGGAAGTAGCAGACACATAATGGTAATCAGAATAATGTGATTTTTGAGGTTGATATCTGGTGACTTAGAGCTGAAAAAAGTCCTTTCTGTGTCTTGGAGGTCTGAGGCTTTCACTCTTTCTGATTATAAAAGGCATTTATTTCTGGCCTTGATGGTTGATGAGATATCAAACTTAAAATATGCCATGATCCTATAGTCTGGTAGTGCTTTCTGGCACTGGTCAGTGACTAAATATAGCCGGTTTTGAACCGCTGTGATAAACCTGGAAATAATGTTCAGCAGAAAATTCTCAGACAATTCCATAGACAAATGTGGAATATGAAATTACTTCTCTGGATCGCATCTGATTCGTACTGTATATGCTATGGTGCCCCATCTCTCTCATCCCTATCTTTTTCAACTGCTATCCTACGAAATGTTTTGTGGTACAGCTAAATCTTAGCTGAAGCATCTCAGTGGTTCGTGTTGGTTCATGCTAAATCAACAAATAATATAAAGGGTTTTTAAACCCTAGCTATTTCACGCATTCCTTTTGGCTTTGTAAACCGTTTTGCCTTGGTTTTATGGCAAGAAGGTGTATTTTAAAAAAAAAAAGCGTACATTCGTTTCCAAAAATCACTGATTGTCTTCAAACAAACATAGTCCAGGAACATGCAGATTCTTGCATTGTATTATGGGATTAGTGGTATTCATCTGTCATGCATAATGGGAAGGTGATATTCAGAGGAGGAAAAAAGCCTTTTTGAAAGGATTTTTTCCTTTTTTTGTGTGTGTGTGTGTGTGTTTTTAATGATATACTCACATTTGTTTTCTTTTTATCTTTTTTTTTTAAATTCATATATATTTCTACCAGGCTATGTTTAATTTCAAGATGGTGTCTTTGCTAGAAAGATAATCAAATGCAATGTCTTCCACAACCTCTTCACATGCATGACTGCATAAAGCTTGTGTAACAGTTTATTATTATAAAATTAGTATAGCATAGCATAGAGCAAACTGGGCCCCTGGCCAGATGAACTAGACAATGAATAGTTATATAAGGTTTTGAAGCACATGTATTAGAACACAAGCGCCCTGTATTTTCTTCTCAATTGTCTGCTGTTTGTTAATGTTTCCCTTTCAACGTGATTGCATCTCAATTTAATAGCACTTGCCATTTCAGGGTTTACTGTGCCAGCGCTCGCATAGTTACATCCCCTCTGTGCTGCAAAGCCTGCATGTATATTAAAACTGAACTAGGCATGGTTAGCTAATGGGTACTTCGAGACATATGCACTTATAGAATTAAGTGATGTATGTAATTGTTAATTTTGTGTTAACAAATCTAAAAAATGTGTTTCACCAATAATTGTAACGCTCCGTTCTGTGCAAAGTGTGACATTTTAATTCTTGTTGAACAGTTTCCTACCTCTGCGCTGTGTTTTCGTGGCAGGGTATTATTTTGCAATCAAGATAAAAGCATTATTTATTAAAGTTCTAAAAAATTACATTACTGGAAGTTTTAAGCTGCAGATCAATCTCCTGTTTCATAAAAGCATCTCATTGATTTTATTTTTTTTTTAATTGGTCTTTGAATTTAAACTCAAGTTCCACATTATGGATCACATATGATTCCAGAAGCAGGGGGATGTTTTCGTGGAGACTTGATGGTGTTTTAAAAGAATCGATGTACCTGTCACAGAACTGTGGGAAAGGGCTGTGTTTGGCGTAGGCATCTTGGGGGCTGTCAGATCGTAGCCTGCTGCATTTTTGGCACAGGGAGCACATTGACTTGGGCTGTGGGAAACCTACATTCAGCACTATCTATCGGTCCTTGTGTCTTTTTCTGTGCCTCCAAAGGAACTTCTGTTAGAGACTTCACATCTTTGGGAGTCAAATAACAGCTCCTCCGTGCTTTGGGAGGTGCAGGACAGTCTTTCCTTGGTGAGGGTGTTCAGTAGCCTCTGGCTGCAGTAGCCCAGGTATCACCCAGTGGAAGAGTGATGCTTGCACCTGGCTTTGTGGTGGTGCATTTATTTACTTTCTGTGTGTAATCCAAACAGCCCAGAAGTCTGGCTTCCCCCACTCCCCGTTGCTTCAGTTCTCCTGTTCCTTCGTTCCTCATGCCAGGGGCTCGCGTTTTGTCCCCCTTCACCGCACAGTCCCATCCTCGTCCTCATCCCCATCCCAGTCCCTCTCCGTTACGCCAGGATAATGCCATTTCTCTTGTGGCAGCCCTCGGTGGATGTGTCATCTGACCTCGTGCAGACTCTTTGGTTGCCAACCAGCGAAGGAAGGCAATTGAGAAGGGTGTACCACTGCTGTCCTCCACTGAGTTGGGAGTGGCTGTGGCTAGGGTTTGACTTGACAATAAAGTACCATTTTCTCATTTGCCAGTAAAGATAAAGAGAGGGCAGGGTGGGAGGAGCATAATAGGCTCAAAACACAATAAAAATAGCAAAGGAAACAGTTTGTGCTTAATTTGAAACCAACCAATCTCCATGGTGACTGCAACAAATCTGTGCTCTGTGTGACTGTTTAGTGAAGACAAAGGTTAGAAATAGGGGTTCAGCCACTATGCTTAGAACATTTCAATGGACAGAGGAGCAGAAGGGTTGGTACCTTCCTGGTCATTGGGTGGCCGGCTGACAGTGCCAAGGAGAATTCAGGGAGTAACCTTATTGAAACTCCAAAGGGTTTGTGTGTCTTCCTTCCTTGTGCATCTTCAGAAAAATCAGCCTTCAAAAATTTCCTGGAATTTTTGTTTTCAACAGTGCTGTTCTGTGGAAAGAAGAGTCCATAGCGCTATAGCTTCAGACAAAAATAGCATGGTAGGAGACCTTCAGAAATTAGACAGTAAGCTTGAAACCTTAGATAAATAATAGGACTAATATACTTGCTGCAGTAAGTAATAGGACTATAATTCCCCAAAAGCTCTTGATCGACGTTGTCTCAAAGTAATTCCTTATGTGAAATAGAAGCTTGAGATAAAATTTCAGCCTTAATTTACAGATATTTGAGACGGAGGGAGACGGGAGTGCATTAATCCTTACCAAAGAAGAAATTCCTGTTCATGGTAGTCTGAAATACTGTCATGTGATGAGTCAGAAATTTTTTATTGTTCACGTCTTCAGAGGTCAGGGCTACTGAGTTTTCGCGTGCAGACTGGGCAGATAGCATTTGCAAATCAACAAATCTTTTGCTGAGGCCTTAGGCACAGAAGGCTTCCTATTTGCAGTAGGTATGCTTGAGTGAGGGTTTTTTTTTTTTTTTCTAAAGACAAACTCTAGAGGATAAAGATTATACTTTTGAAACCCTTAGTCATAATGAAAATATCTCCAGAGGTAGCTGATGAAGACATTCAGAGTGTACATTACACTGCATCAAGATTTAGAGTTTCTTAAGTAAATATTGACCAATTTGACCTTTGCTTTTCTTCAGTCAATATTTATCTCTTGGGACAACCAATCTTCATATTCACCTTAGTTGAAGTCCAACTCTACTTAATAGTGTACTTGGAAATCCAGGAGAGGTGCTGGTTTGTCTTGGTGCTGTTTTTATTTGTTTAAAATTAGATATACAGAAGGTTTGGCCACTCATGTCACTTGGTCAGGTTTCCTAAACAAAGCAGCGTCAGGTCATGGCTGGTGGGGAGGCTTCTAGGAAAAACTTAGGTCTGGCAGCAGGCAGAGTGGGTGAATCTGGGAATGGAGCAATCTCTTTATTGGAAGTGAGGATGAGGATTCCTGTACAATATGAAAGCCCTTCCAGATGCTATCAGGAGGAGGAGACTGACCGGGATTAGTAAATAAAATTCTTGCTGTGTATTTCATGAGGCAGAGGAAAGAAGTTTTTGAGCTTTCTGAACCTGCCAGTCTTCCAGCAACCTAATCCCACAGAGCATGACATCAGGTATTGTGCAGAGCTACAGAAAGGCACAGCCCAAGAGATCGATGTGCAGGCAAGGGGGACAGGGGCTTGCCAGTGGTCCCACCTTTCCCCTGAGATACAGGTCTGGGAGCAGGTGGACTCCAATGCAGCTGGATGACGCTGGGCTCAGCTGCCAGTTGTGTCCCTATTGCAATGGCCTTTTGTGAGTCAGTATTAAAGTTGCTCTGCAGCCCCTGCTCCCCACCGCTGGGCTCGTTCTGTGCCCAGAGCTTGGGAGCCAGGCTTGGAAACCCTACAAGCTTCCTGCCACTTGAGATCCAGGGTTCGGTCACTAGGAGTGTAGAGTAAAGAGTATAGCCCTGAACGAGCCCTGTCGAACAGGACTGTAATACACCATTTATTATTTCAGTAGCAATTCCAGTATTTGGGCGCCCTGGCTTGGGCTGAAGCTGAGAGACAGCCTTCCCCTGAAAAGCAGGGATGCTGGGGCAGCACATGCGGCTGGAGCCATGGCGTCTGGGTCCTGGCCAGGGGGTCCTGGCACCTCCCTGCTGCTTCCTTGCCCGACTGCGCTGTGTCTCCCCTTCACAGCGTCCTGGCATCGCTGGGTGCTGCCGGCAAAAGCCTCTTATCATCAACAGGGGCAATGCTTTGGGGTAGAAAGGGCAATTACTGGGCTTGTGAGCTACGCCGTGAGAGCGAGGGCAACTGGAAAGTGCTGTTCAGGCAGTGGAGAAAGGCGGTGCCTTACAAATATCTGCTTATGCAAATCAAATCATTTGTTTTTTCAAATGTTCATTTCACCTTTTCCCTGATTATATTTTCTGAATTGCCAAATGTACTACTTGTGATATTTCAGTCTTGTCAAATTAAGAAGAGAAAGCCTTATAATTAACTTAGGATATATAAAATAAAGTAATGTTCGTCATTTTTACTCTGTAATCAGTCAATAATATCATGGGTGGCCTGTAAGTTTTAAGAAAAATAAAGTCCAACTTGTTTTTTTAATCTTATAACTATCAAAGGTATTTGTTTGAGGAAGAGGCATTGAGAAAGAAGAGAATTTTAAAATTGCACAATTGCAGTTGAAAAAAACAGAGCAGGCAACGTCACGCGTTTCTGAAGAGCATGCTGTTTAATTTTATAGTAACAGTATTTTAAGAATGCTGACGGTACACAGGAAAGAAGTGAATAATTCTTATTGCAAAACTCTGATGGTTTGCTGTATTCAAAATGTTTAAGACTTAATCAGCCCTGGATTTCTCTTAAGAAAAACAGGACGTTTGGAAAAAAAAAAAAAAAAAGGGCAAAAAAAAAAAAAAGCCAGCTGAAGCAGTAGTGATTTATCAAAGCAGCATTCGAATAAAATAAAAAGGTTTGGCATCCTTACTTAGGATAAGCTGGAAAATGCATTTATGTTTTCATGTACCTTTCTTTTCTTCCTGATGTGCCTGATTGACTTGTTTTAATACCGGTGTTATTTACATTTCAGGGATGGGCCTCTATTATGCAGGAAATTGTCCAAACCCCTACAGCTGTATTTTAAATTGAAATGATTTTTTTTATGAAGTGATTGTGCAGACTTAATTTAGTAATCTATTATTAAATTTATAGTTTCAGGCTGTATAAAGTCTTTATATAGAATGAAAATGGACATGTATGAAGATCTATGCTATATATACACCTGGTTCTATATATTAAATCTTTTACATATGTTGTCCATTTTCAGAAACAAATAAACTGCTGCTTTTGAAAACTCAGCTTCTCTTCCATATTAGGGAATTCTGCAGACTCCCTATGTTCCTTAGCTTCAGTATAATGCTAAATCAGTTTGTACATTAGTCTATTTTTAGTTATGAATGAACTTTATGGAGTGCAGCGCGCAGAGCGATTTCAGAGATTCTCGCTCATAAAACCCGTGTGTCACGCGCCGCAATTCCAGCGGTAAACACCGTGCAAGCTCTGGGCTTCCAGGGGCCCAAGCCCTGGCATTTCCAGGGGGGAAGAGCATCCCCCTCACCCTTTTATACGAAATATTGCGGGTACAGTAAATCTCATGGCATGAAATGAGGTGAAATGTTGTGACCTTGGCTGCGGGCTGGCTGGCATGGCAGCCGGGTGACACTAGAGGGCAACTGAGAGTTTTCTTTAAACTAACCGAGCTGGAGATGGTTTTTGTATCCACTAAGTGTTTAAACTCGGTAAGGATTTATTTCCCTGTCTGCAGATTTCACGTATGTAACCTCTGAGTTTCCACTGACAGCAAATAACGATCCAACTGAAGTTCTGCTGGGGGAAAATGCAGCGGGCGCGGGTCAGAAGCCTGCTTTTGCCCAAATAAGGCTCTTTTTGCAGACCCCATGTGTTAGATAATGATCAACTGACAGTCGGTCATGAGTTAATAATGCTGGATGCTGAAATATGCATACCATGTGGTATACAACAGTTCTGCGGGGAGAGACAAACACAGCTATAATTAGACTTCTGAAACACAAGGAAGTGTGTAAATTGTTTAACAGTCCCTCCACTTAATTCACTCAGATAATTTCCTAAGAACTGGTATCGACTATGAAAGAACATTGCACAACCGACTTCATATTTAGTTTAAACTCTGCCCTGCTCAGATAAATTAATGAATACAGCTTGATTTTATTTGGATTTTTCCGCGTGCTAGAGATTTCCAGGGGCTGCATGGCAGAGATGGGCTCGATTCTCTTTGTGACGATATTTGGGCTGATTACACTGAGTTCACAGGGTTTGTACTTGTTTAAACCCAGGCGCGTGATCTTACCCTCAGGACTTTAAACCCACCCACCAGTTTTGGGGGGATTTGACGGTTCTGCAGATTCCCTTTCTACTCGTACACAACCTGACAAAAGTTACCGGAGTTACCACCGCTGCATTTTACTGGCGAAAAGTGCAGCTCCCTCCTTTGCTCAGCAATGCTGGGCAGCATCACCTCCGCACCCCAGCATTAAAGCGCTGTGTCAGGTGTACGCAGGTCCCTGGGGGTGTGAGGGCTTCATCCCAAGCTCTCTCCAGAAGCAGAGTCATTCCTGAACCTCTTTACAGCTGTGTGTGCCGCAACGGGGTGCCTTGCCAGATGAAGTTGGTGATGACTCAAAGATGTGAATGGGAGCAGGGCTTAGGCTAAAGCTGCTGCTTCTGTCTCCACCGAATGTATTGTGCAATCCTCCTCGTGGTGGCAGCTGGATGTAGGCATCAATCTAATATCTATGTCAACTAATATCTTCATGCAGGTTGATTATGCCTGATAAATTTTGATTACTTTGCAGTGCAATGGTCAAGTGCAAAGAAAAAAAAAGAAAGAAAATTACAATATTCTTACACTTTAAAAAAAATTCTTTCTCATATAATCACTTACAAATCAGAAATGCTAGAGATTTAAATAATGTATTTGTCATTTTCATGTTGTGCACAACTGAGTGATCATTGCCTCCTACCTGCTGCTGTCATTCCCAAAAGCAAGGTCTCCAGAAACGGTCCATTTTAGACTTCTTGCATAAATTTCTGCCTGTTCAAATTCATACACAGCATCCATCCTTTACCAGTCAATTAGCCCATCTCATCTGCCTATCTGTGTGGATATGACCGGCTACGTATCTATTGTATTTCCAAGGTATGTAGGTCACGTCTCCGTTGGGGACTGCTGACTCTGCTAGACAGCAATTTCACAAACGCTGGCTTTTACTGGAGAGAAAAGGAAATATTGCTGGGAAAGCTGCCTTCAGATTTGCTGTGTGTTCTTATTTGCCTGTTATTTTCTGAAGCCTTCTAATGGGAAGTCTAGCTTGGGTGTTCTGCAGAGTTTTGATGAGATAGGCTGACTCGCACGGACTTGCTGGGCTTTTTCACTTCTCACTGCTCTGTTTGCACTGCTTTTGTCTTGGCTATTACATAATCCGTTTGTACCTGCTCACTCTTTCCTCTCTTTGCCTTTTTTTCTTTTTTTTTTTTTTTTTTATTAACTCAGACTATTCTGCAAAGTCAGACATGCACTTCTTGAGTATTGCTGTGACCCTCCTACAGAAACCAAAGCTCCTGTCTGCTGGGTGTAGCTTCCCAGGAGGTGACCTTTAGGGGTGGAGGGCTTGGAGACTGGAGATTGACTGCAGATTTTTGAGGGAAAGGGAAACTTGATGAACCCATGTCTGATCCTGTGATGCTTCCCCGGCACAAGGTGTTTCATGATGAAATATGACGATTTCTTTGTTCAAGGCTTGAATGCTTCTTTTCCCGTTAGTGATAGAGAGAGTCATGCTGGCTTGGTCGTGTTCAATGCTTAACATGGGCTCAGCCTCAAAGATGTGAATAGCCCAAATGAGGTCGTCAGAGGTCTTTGCACACAGAGGCCTTTCTGAGTTAGGCATGTACTTTGCTGAATCAAGGCTACAGCTCTTCATGTTCTTTGTCCTGCACAGCACAGTACTTTACTATATTTGATCTGTACTCATGCAGTTTCTCACCAGAAGAACCACTGAGTCATCTAATCTGGTATGAACCCCAAGTAGTGGCTCATTGGCCAAAACTACCAGCAAATGCTTTCATCCAGTTCACCACCTTTTTTCTGAAGGAGAAGGGAAACAGCTGTTTGAGCAAGGACCACAGCCAGACAGCTGGACGCCTGCTCCGTGCAGCCAGCCAGGCTGCTGCAACTGCCTGCAGCGGCGAGGCTCTACCGGCACCAGCCTGGACCCAGCTCTCACCACGGCTGAGGCCGGACAACCAGCTCCAGTCTGGTATCTTGAGAAGACCCTCAAATTGCATGCATTTCTTCCTGCACTGTGCACATCAGCCTGTGTCTGGCTCAGGCGTTTCCTAAAAGGTCTTCTGAAAGCTGGTCAGATGCATGCCTCCGTATATTGGCATGAGATCGTATATGTGGACAGCAGTGCCTAGGCATGCCTGCTCATGCCTCCTTGCTTCTGAGTATCAGCTTTTTCTTACCTTTGAGGCACTTGTATTACCTGGTGAAATCACTTCTCCATCATTTTTGTTCAAACCCAGCACAGCTTATGTTATTCGGACCTCCCACTTGAAGGCAGACTGCTTTGGCCACAGCATCTTCCTCCTAGAGTATGTTGAATTTCCAGTAGGGAGTGACCAGTGAAGTGCCACCCTTGGCTTGGTCACGGGACCTGTAAAACTTGCTTATGGATTTCCTGCTGGAGCTGTACTGAAGAGCATTGTGTTTGCATGGTCCTTTTTTCCTTCTGATTACTCGTTTGTATGACTCAGGGTTAGCGTTGTGCCCGTCCTTGCGTCAGTGTGAATGTCACTGTCAGAGACCTTATATTTATTTCACTGATGTTGCTCTTAGCCTTGCTAGTATTGAACCCTTGTAGAATTCCACCAGAAATATTTTCATTTGATAGAAATTCCCCACTGATGCCTGCTTTTAGCTCTATCATTTAGCCACTTCTTAATCTGTTTAATTTATGCTTGAATAAAATTATGTAGTGCTGTTTTTTAATCAAAGTGTTATTTAGTATTAAATCAGCTGTCTTACAGAGATGCAGGTAAGTTCCATGCATGCAGCTAGTTTGTCTAACCAAGCTTGCAGTTTCAAAGTATAAAATAAGGTGCTCTGTTTGTTTTTCTTTTTTGTTGTTTTAAGATCTGGTTTCTGTAAAACTGAGTCAATTGACTGCCTTTAATTATATTCTTTTGCAAGCATATCATCTGGCTTCTTTGCAAATGTGGAACAAATATTTACCAAACACCTCTGCCTCTTTTTGAATCATTAATAACAATCCTGTCATCTGTAGCCAGCAATAGGCCTACACTGGATTTTTTAATTATTATTATTTTAATTTGCATTAAGATCTACTTGAATGTCACGTATTTGTTAGGCATAGATCTTCCTCTGAACTCTTCAGCTTCCCTTTTCAATTTACCACACTTCATAATTTCTAACACATGTATAGTTTTTGTCCAAGAAAAACCCCTTTTTCCATTTTTTTAAAACCCAAATTAGTCAGCAGGACATAAAGAAGCCCAGATCAAGCCCAAGTCTTAACTTCCAACCGTGCTGAAATGAAGAGAAAGAGACTCCAGGCCTCGTCCTGAATCTTGTCCTCATCTTCCATAGAAATGAAAAACATTTAATTTTTGACATAATTGGCCAGCTTGGTATTTGCAATGCCTCTAACTTTTCTATTAAAAGCAATGCTAGTCTGAACTGTAAGCCATGTAAAATACCACTTTTTTGCTTTTTTCAGAGATTGTCTGGTCAGGAGGGGGGTCAGAACAACAGTCTGCAGCAAGTCATATGTCTCCACGTTAATCCACACAAGGAAGTGTCTGTTTCACTTACTTCCAAATGAGGAATGTTTTCTTTAGAGAGGTAGCAAATTGATTTTCCCCACATGGAGCATGGGATATCTCATTTCCAAAACAAAACTTTCAGAAATGGCTACACAAGTCCTCTCTTTCTCCATGCGGGTTAGAAAGCAGCGTGGATCCTTCGTGCTCTCTGCAAGGTTGTTTGCTGTCGTGCACTGGAGTTTCCAGCTCAGATCTGGCATGTTCAGTTATAAAGAAAGGAATAAACAAGTGTTTGCATTTAGAAAAAGTCTAGTAGACATGGTTTTAATATTCAGATTGTTTTATGTGCAGCTTGAATAAGCAAGAGGCGTGTGTTTGTGGAGAGACTGTGCGACCTCCCAGAGCTCAATGAGAGCTTTAGTTGTTGGTAGGTGCTCATCACTGACTCCGTAGGTGTACTTAGGATCCTGTAGAGAGTTTCCTCAAATTCAGTTGATAACTGTTGTTTCCTGAACAAAAGTCTGGGATTTTTTTAGTGTAGTCTCATCTTTTGCTTTATTTTCCGGCCACTTTAATTGCTGACCCTTTGATGCAATACTAGGTTGGTTGCAACTTGCTTCTCTTCACCACCTCTGCTCAGTGTGCCTGGGCAATAAATGCCCCAGGCCCTCCGACTTGGACCCTGTTTCCAGGAGGCAGAAGCTTTTAAATAAACTTTCAGTGGTGAAAGGAAAATAAATGAAATATAAGATCCTGAACTCAGGGTGCAGAAAAGGGAATGAGGTGAAGGAGAGAAAACAAAGAGCTGGAGGTGACGAGAAAATCAAGGAAGCAGCTGGGACTCCAGAACAGTATGTGAGATTAACTAACCTTTGAACAGTTTTTGAGACTGTGCTTAAATATGGCAATATGCTTTTCTTAACTTTCAGATATTGCAGAATGCCACAAGGCCCCTAGAGGGGTAAGTGTTAAAACCATTAAAACTGTTAACTTTCTATTCATTACATTTTAAAAGGTGCAACATGTAGGCATGTTCTTCAGCCAAGAGCTAACTTTTGCCAGGCTCCTTTAGGGGTGTCCTCAGCAACCAGCTATTTGCCACCTGCCAGCAGGCATGGTCGGTTCATGGATTTTCTGGAGACTATTCTTCTCACCTTGACTTTGATGGCCAGGCATCTCCAGCTTCTGTTTGGCACCTGAATCATGAATAGCTCTGTGATCTGACACATCCTGCTGTTCCCACATACCTGAGAGGGAAGGTCTCCTAGTCTATTCTCTATCTACTGATAGTTTTGCAGCTTAGGGCCAAGCATTCTGGTATTGCAGCTTATATATATGTGTGTGTGTGTGTGTGTGAAAACTGGAAGATATATGAAGGACTGACACAGTGCAAAAGGATTCTGTGAGATGTTCTGCAAGGTGTCCTACAGGGAGGAGAGACTGTTGATGCATTTCGCAGGCATCCTGCAGCTTGTCTCGTGCAAGCACACTTCTCGTCCAAACTCAGCACCACAGTACATCCCTATTTATTAACTTCTTGCACCTTCCAGTGCTCTGTCTTAATTCCAGCTTTGTGATTACCTCTCACTGAGGCACTCCCGCTTCTCATGTGTAGAGCTTACCTGACTCTGTAGGCCCACTCTAAATGTAGACCCAGATCTTCCACTGGCCCTTCTTTGCTGATGGCCCTGGACACTTTCACAAGCTCAGTTGTTTTTGTTGTATTGTCATGCACTCACAGTTGGCAAAAACACTGTTGCTCTTTCCTTTCCCTTCGTCTTTCCACAGGACAGAAACGTGGCCACAAAAACAACAGGCAGCCAGAGTCTAGTTGGTTGTGTAAGGTGTAAGTACATTAGCAATGCTGAGCAGCTATCCCAGTACCTTCCTCAGCGAAATACAGTGGTGGCCATCCTTCCCTTTTCTTTTCCTTTTTTCTTTTTCCTCTCACTTTTGAAGTGTTTCTGAGAAACTGGAGTACCAGAAAGCCAGAATCAAAAGTCATATCAGGAAATAGTTATGCAGATCAGAGAGAGGCCTGGAAAAGGCAAGAACTTTGATTATGGGCATTACAATTGCTTAGATGTTTTGCAGAGTTAAGTAATGTGGACCAAGCAAGAAAAAGGTACATGTTTTAGGCATGAGTACAGTACTGTTTACTTACATGATTTGTTGAGCAGCCAACAAGGTCCAAGGTTATTTTGGACTCAGCATGAGTAAGTGATCCAGGTATGACAAATGAGGTAATGCATTCCAGACTCATTAAAAACTCTTGGTTACACCACTGATTTTGACAAAGGGCCAACATAGCTTGACCTCAGCTATGTGAAGGCCACTGTGTTTTTTAACACCCTCTCTATAACAATACATGTTCTACATCGGCCAAAATATGTGCATCTACAGAATAATGTTATGCAGAGTTTTGAACTCATTGGACTTCCAATGGTAATCAGACTCCTAAAAAAGAGATAATTCTACTGTAATTAACCTGCTAAAGTTAGGTTCCCCAAAACCACAACCATGGTCTCTTGACTCATTTGTGCATCTAGGAGTGGCTATGTGAACATAGTACATTGTGTTCTCAGCGTGGATATGGCTCAAGTGAGGTTGACTTGATCACTGACTTGGTAACAGGGAGATAGTACTTCCACGGATAACTTCCTCTTCCTAGGAATGCAGGTAAAGAAGGTGACTGATGGAGGTGCTGTCTTCTTGTAGCAGCCTACGCTTCTCCGCCATAGGTAGTGTTTAATCATGGCTGACCTGGGCAGCTCATATGGATCTCATTCTTGGGTGCTTCTCTTTCCCCTGTGTAGAACTTGCCATCCTCAGGTACAGCTCAGAGCTGAGAGTTGTACTAGGCGGTGAGGCTTGAAAAGGCTCCTGTTTCCTGTGTCCTGCTGAGCAGACAGTGTCCCTGAAAGGTGAGCAGCTGAGGGCGGTAGTGGCAGGAGAGCAGTGGCCAAAACCTTGTGAATTTTCTGAGTAGGTGGGCAGTGTAGCCATCTTCTTTCTCACCGTCTGGTCCTTTCCTGATCACCTACAGTATCCTGATGCTTCCACAGGCTGATGAGAGCACTGGAGGGGAATATGTAATTTTTGAGCAATGATGCTGTTTCATGGCTGTATGAACAGAGAGGACTTCTACCTTTGAGGAAACATCTACCTGGTCTGAGCAACATAAACCCTGAGCTCTTGTCTTTCTGGTGTGGCTCACTTGCTTTGAGAGTTCGACCCTGCTACTGAGCTTATCTCCAACACCCGGTCCTTAATTCTCTGCTGCAGGTGCTTCTGGGTTGTTCTTGTTTGATTATGGTGGTCAGCAGGCAGCTCACAAGAACAGGCTTTGGGCTTCGGGGTCGCTGGGTCAGCTTCTTCCTGGGGTACGTTTTAGTCAGCAAAAATCTGTCAATCTACAGACAATCTAACTCCCTGCACTGTGCATAACACAGGGTTTTCATTTAACCTCTCAGGTGTGTCAGTTTGTGATAAAAACACGTAGGGCATTGCTGGTGTTTTGAGCTTGGCCACAATTTGGGAAGGAGGAGGCAAGGTACGAGTTCCTATCTTGGAAGAAGGAAAGAGTGATGAAACCTTACTTTCAAATTACTGAGGGCAGTTACATTACATCAGGGACTAAATGCTTTTGTTTTTTTAAAGGCAGGTGTGCATGTGAGTGAGGATTTGCAGAGGAAGTGGCAGTGACAGCCTCTGCACCTCACCTTTCCTTTCACTCCCCACTTGTGAAGACCATGGCCGTGTGCTCCTTCTTTTGCTCCCCTGTGGGTAGGGAAGGTGTTTATAGACAGCCCAGGGTGTTGGGAAGGAGCTCAGCATGGCTGTGGCCAGCAAAAGTTGTTTCCCGTACCCAGACAGGACATCCAAGGGCATTACTCCTCCTGTCCCTCTCGCCTCGCAGAGCCACGTGCAGGGCAAGGAACAGCTCGGCAGGAGGATTATGGCCTCCTTCTCCTCCACCCTACGTAGTACGCCGGGGGCTGGCACAGTGGCCCGGGCAGGTGTGGGAAGTGTGTGATTTGAAACAAGACCTCTCCCACCACGTGGCGCAGGAGGAACAGGCTGGGGGCACATCTGCTGCCTCTCCCCTCTCTGGCTCCCCGTCTCCTTCTCTCACTCACTGGCACAGGCACAAGCTCTTTCTCTCTTTTCTTCTGCCTGGTCCCACTCAATCGTGAGTTAACGTTTCATGGTCATCCGAGAAATACTGATCCCTCATGTTGAAAGACAAGCAGCAATCTCTGTGTGATTTGCGGTGACCACCTCTTTCCAAACAACACCCAGGGACCCTTTCAACTGTGGAGGGGAAGAAAACATTCCTGGCTTTGGGCAGATTCCTATAAATAGGGTTTTTTTTTCCCCTGAGAATTCACAACCTAGATGGCAGTAAGGCGTATTCCAGAACGGGAAGAGTTGTTAAGATATGGTTGTCATCATGGCTTGTGTAACTGTTGATATTCATGACATACCCATTTCACAGGCTTTCACTTAATCAGAAGCACAGGACTTTTACCACCAAGTAGTAGTCAGCTGAAAAACAAGGTAGGTCCACACCACATGCGCTCTAGTTAATAATCACACCTTTTGGTCTTCATTGTTACAAATGCTTGCACTTGAATGAGATCTTCATTCATCTTGAGTTCTTGCTTGGTTCCTTGTGAGACGGCGTGTTACAGCCTCTGCAGCCTCTGCAGCAGCGGGCAGCGTTGTGAGCGGTGGTGGTCACATTGCAGGGCCACCAGGTCGGTGGGCTCTGAGAAACAGGTTTGTTTAAATGACACCAGCTGGATCTGCTCGTCAGGGAAATGAGGAAGCAACACGCTGCTCTAAAACTGGCATCCAAGGAGTGCTGAAACAGTCCCTCTGAGCTCCTCTTGATGGGTAAAGGCAGCAGGCACAACGGTGGCACGTATGGGAAGGATAACCAGCCCAGGAGGGGAAGCGTGCCTTCGTGCTCCTCCAGCTCTCCTAACAGAGGAGCATTAGCTCCTACTGTGTGCATTTTGCAGCTGACTATGTTTTACTTGGTCATACCTGAAACGTTTGCCAGGACTCAGCTGGTGAAGTGGCTTTCCCTGCTGGGCTCTGGATCGCTATCTCACCTACAGATTTTTCAGGGAAGATAATTTTTCATGTGTTGCCATTTTCTTAATGAACTTACCCTTTGTGATGAGTAGCAAACTTGGGATGAGCTGTTAGCTCAAGAAGAGGCTCTCTGAATCAGCAAGGCACAGGCGTGTGTGGACTTCAAGTGGATGAACGCCCTTTCGCTTCTGGAGGTCTGAACTTGGAGGTTTGGGCTCTTTGTGTTGTACCAGGTTTCCATCTCTGCTGGCAGCCTTTCTGTGCCTACCTGCCTTCAGCAGCAGCAGCTCTGCTCTCCCGGGGCATTGCTGATGGCAGGTGTGGGGGTGTTCAGGTTTGCCTCCCACAGGGGCACCTGTGCTGTGCTAATACTGATCCTTTGAATCTCGCCTAAGGAGAGGCAAAAAAAAGTTCCCAGCAGCCCATCAAACATCCCAGTGGATGTTTCAGTAGTTGAGTTTTCCCCTCTTTAAGATACATTGGGAAGCAAAAATAAAGAAAGGAAGGGGAAAAAAAAAAAACCACAAATTGGTGAAAGCAAACATGTTGTCAAATGCACAGGTAAGAAAGTATTTAAACTGGTAGTACGTCATATTTCTCATACTCCTGTTTGAGGCACTTAGACTAAAGAGGTGACAGATAAATGCAAACTTTTTTCTGTACTTATTTATTCAATTTTTCACTTTAATTTGCTTTGCTTATGTTCTCACCTTCTGGGAATGTGCAAGTTATCAGGTCTCACTGCCACAAATGCTTTCAGAAAATGAATTTGAAAGCCATATGTACAAAAATGTGAAGCAATTGAATTGTTTCAGATCTTCTCAGGTAGTTGTGCCAGAAGTCCTTCTCCACCACAAAGCAGAAAAAAACATGGGATATTCACTTAGCTGTCCAGTACATACTGAACATCCAATGTCATCAGGAAAACTGATTGAGACTAAGCCACAACTTGTGTGTAGAATTGCCTTAAAATAATTATGAATAACAAATTCAAGAAATCTGCAGCATGCTCATGAATATGTCAGAAATGAAACAAAAAAATGAAAAAAAAATAAAACAAATATGTGACTTGTAAATTATTCCTTCAGTCCCAGTCATATTTCCTAGCTCAAGAGAACAAAATGGATATAGTTAAAATATAAATAATCTTCAAATAATGCATTTATTTGTAATGATTTAGGGAGCAAATGTTAGTGGCTTTGTTTCAAGTGTGACTGGAACTATTTCAGATGTTTTCTTTTATGGAGCAGGTACTAAAGGCAAGGACCTTCTCTTCTGGTATTAGTTCCTATTACTGCTTTCTTGTTAATCGTGCGTCTGACCTGGAATGGCTTGAAGTGATTTAAAATCGTACCGTGGGTGTGTGGGATGGTCCTCGTGCCTGTTGCGACGGACCTTCCTGGCTGCAGCTCCTGGGCCACAGGGAGAACGCAAATACCCCATTTCTTAGTGAGTTTGTGCCAGTTCCCCTGTGGAAGGCTCCAGTTCAAACGATGTTTATATGGAAGCTCAATATATCTGGAATGTAGGAACAAATGCCTTCTTGCTTTTAAAGCTTTTAGCAAAGCATTAGGAGTGCTTTATAGTGTCATACAAAGCACAGTGCCAAAACTCAGGATAGCAAGTGTGTTTGGAAAACATTGAACCTTGAGCTAGTTTATTTATATTAAAAAAAAAAAAAAAAGTAATTCACATGCAAGTGTATTTGATCCTGGCTGAACCACATCTTTCCCCAGCCGTTGGCTGGACCGGCCAGGGGATCCATTCATTCAAAGATTATCTTTTTAACGTGCGTGCCAGGGTGTAGTAAATTGAGGGAACGTTTCTATTTTCTTCCGTACCTTTTTAAAGAAGGTGGGACTGCTGGCGCTACCTATGGTCAAGGATCTGTCCGTCCCATCCAGGTTGTGTGCCAAAAAAAAGTAGGCATGGGGAAGCCAAGAAAGGCAGAGGGATGAGCGGGGTTTATAAATAAGGCGGGCGGCGTGGCCGGGGCTGGCAGTCTGGCAGCCGGCGCTGGAGTCCTCCGAGCTCATCCCACGCTCCCGCCGAGTCGCTCATCTCTGTTTATATGAGTAATGGAGCGGCTGGGGGAGGGGATTTGTAAGCACGGAGCAAATACTCTTAGTGTTCATTTTGTGTAAGACAGACATCCACACCAAGTCGAGACTTCCAGCGACGTAGTGTGCAGTCACATGCTGTAGCATTCATGAGTACAGATATAAATCAGGCAGATGTTTGTCGACTGGAATGGGTAATAATTTCTTTCTCTCTTTGTTTGATTTTGCATGTTAGCCTCAGATGACAATTTCAGAATTGCTTTCTGCAGTACTTTTCAATAAGCAGAATGTGCTTCAGTGGAGACAGAGGGAGATATTTCTGTAGGGAGATAAACATATTTTTATATAGACACAAATACGGACTTACACACATACGTACATGCATATATATATATATATGTATATTTACCATGTGCCAGTGCTGGGGGAAGAAAAAGGATGTGTCTTTTGGACTTCTGGTTTTAAACTCACAGCTTTTCTTTTTCTCTGAACAGACGAAATATGACACTGTTACTCAAACTATAAAATCAAATTAGCACCCTTTATTGTGTTTGCAAACTAATTAAAATGTAAAATGTCCTGAAACCACTGCCTTACTGTGTGACAAATGTAAGATTAGAAACAATTAGAAGGCACTCAAGAGGTTTGCGGTGTTTAGATTTCTGACATTGTTCTAATCATCCCTTTAAGTAGTGAAAACAATGGTTACCTAGAAATTAAAGGTTTAAAGGAAATTATCTTCTTCGGTACAGTCATTAGTTAATGATTGTTTATCATTTTAAATGTTGCCATAGTAGTCGGAGGCTGATTTTTAAATCTGAAAGCAGGCAGGACACGTAATAATGAGCAAACATCTGCTTCATCTATTATTTCTGTATGTGATCATAATTTATATTGTAATACTGCTATTGAAAGATGAGTGTGATATTTTTTATGATGATCCATATCCCTTTCTACGTATGGCTCAGCACGGTTAGGATTTAGTCACTGTGTTATTTCAGAGCTGTTTTATCTTAAGAATTGGACAAAACTAAGAGTGATTCATGTTAATTTATGTGTGGTATGTAACCCTTATGAAACAATCAATCACTTATTTCAGTACTTGTCAACTTTCAGAACTAGTTGTTAAGGGTTTTTTTTGATCCATTTGAGGACTTGGGGGTAATTTAAAAAAAAAAAACAACCTTTTTTAGAAGAACTTTGACAAGAATGACAGGATATATAAACATTTCTTGGAGCTGTAAGGAATTTCAATATTTCAGAACATTTCCAAAACCAGATGTTTCCCAAAGTTGGAAATAGTAGTTAGTACTCTTACTTGAAGATTAAAACTAATAAATGCAGCAGGCTGATTAATGCAAAGTTACCTATTAATATTCTGTTTTGTTCTTTTTTGTACCATGGAGAAATATTTGTGCTTTCTTTCTGAGTCCTTCAGAGACCAGTGTTTGACTTTATATTAATTAGTTATGTGAAAGTAGAATAGATTAGCCTTGGGGGATATTCTATAGGAACGTATAGTGTGTCAAGATGTAACCCATGGAGGATGGGAATCTCATAATAAGCATTTACTGTAGACGGATGTGTACATTTCTGTGACTGATTGTAGTGGAATTCTTTATTATGCTTTCAGCTGTTAAGAATCCAGTATAAGACAACGTGTTGAAATTGTTCTCTATTAATTTTCAGCGCCAAATCTTAAAGGCAGACCGCGCAAAAAGAAGCCTTGCCCACAGAGAAGAGATTCATTAAATGGCATTAAGGATTCCAACAATAATTCTGAAAGCAAAGCTGTTGCCAAGGTAAATCACTTAATAATACTCTTTTCAGTACACTCTCCTTTTTTAGGTACAGCCCTGCCTTTGTTTCCCAGCATGCCGTTTCAAATTTAGAATGTAATTTATTTTCTGGGGGAGATAAATGTAATTTTTTTTCAATAGTTTTCTTCTTCACTTTAAATCATGTCTGTGTTCAAAAGTTACCAGCAACTATAATCACCTAACAACCTAATGCTATCAGCCTGTTGGTAACTGGTAGTGCTTAAGCTTTTTTGGCATCTAGTGTTAGTTTTCACATTCTGTGACACACAAACATAGTTTGTGACAGTATCTTCGAATTAAAAATAAACCTGGGAGCAGCTCACCCTGTTACAATGTACTTCTAAATATAAGTTTGAAGATAAACAGACTATGAAACAAGAGCCGCTTCAGTAATGGTTTCTAAGAAGCACACACAAACGATATTACCCTGATGTTAAGATTTTTTTTAAATTAGAAAAAAAAAAGATAAAGGCAGAAATTCAGCATTAAAAAAAAAAAAAAAAATCTGTGCTGTTTCTTTAATACTTAGTGCTGAGCTGCATGTTCCAGGGTTTGTTGAATAGTGCATGCTTTTACAGAGTCTTCTGTATGTGCTGCAGTGCTTAGCCCATACCACAAGGAAAAATTTGGTCGTTGATTTGTGTTTATAGACTTAATCTTTTAGATATTTATGGGCTTGTATCTTTTCCTTAAAATATGTAAAAATTGAATGTTTGTAGTGTAATTTACATCCTATTTTCTATGTTTTCTGTGTGGTTTTAAATAGGAATTTGACTTTCTCTTTAAAAAAAAAAAGCACAAATGGCTCCTTTCAAGATGATTTAATTTGAAACTGTAAGATGCAAAGACGGAAAATTACTTAGAGCAGTACTTGTAGATTTTTATCAGAGACAGAACTTCGTCACTGTGATACTTTCGAGCTAAACAGCTAAACAGGTTTGCATAGACTGAATTTTTAGGCCAACTCCTCCCAAAATCATTGTTTCAATAAATTAGATGGATGTGTATCTGAAAAACACTTCCATTGTTGTGACCATCTCTTTAGGAAATACACTGAATCTATAGATCCATTTGTGGTACGCAGTGAATGTCCTGGGAGATTAGGAGGTTAAAGAGGTCAAGTGGAAGTGTTCTGCACTCAGTTTCTCATAGGAAGGCAAATTAAATTCCACCTCCTCCTCCTCCTCTCTAGGAGTTCAGTTAAAATTGTACCTTCTGTTGGTGACAATAAAAGAGGCTGAAGTTCATGACGAAGCTCTGCCCTTAAGTCACCATTTCTGTTCTTTTTGTGCCCTATTGTGCTCAGTTGGAGCCCGTAATGTCATATTAGATGGGCATGGTGAAAGGCAGTGGAGCCTGGTTTGTTGAGTTGCGGGGTCCTGCCAGATACGATAGAGTTTGCCGGAATGTTTTTGCTCTGTGGAAGAATGTGCAACATCCGCAGTGTGGAAGTGTCTCGATTTGCCTCAGTTCTGCTTTCCCCCAAGCCATTTTTCATGTTAAAATATTGCCAGCAAACTGTGGCATGAGCCGTGTTGTCAAAGCACCCCGGACTGTAGCATGAGGAGTTCTGCCTCTTCAGCACCTGATATATAGGTATTAGATAATTAGAAACAACAGTTAACACTTCCTACCAAATTGTTTATCCTCTCTGTTTATATTTGGGTTCACCCTACTAGTTAAATGGGAGGATATTTCAGATAAGAAGTAATTCCGCCTATTTATCTAGTCATACTGTGCTCATCATTGTGCAGATATTAATAGCATTAATTATCTTGGCCAGCTTAATTTCATTATAAATAATAGACATGCTCATGATATAATGTCCTTGCGTGTAGTCACACTGACTTCACTGTGGCTCTTCACATCAATCTGTGTCTCAGGGATATACTTTAATGGAGGACAGGGAATCAGAAACCCCGTACAGCAGATGTATTCCACTTTATACAGGCTCTGCCTGTGAGTTTCTGCGGAAGGAGGGAAAGTGTATTTGGGGAAGGGAGGGGAATGGAGATCCACCTACTGTCTTCTCGTTGTTGGGAACAGTTGGGATGTTAAGTCATCATCTTAGTCTCTGTGTTGGGCTTCACTATCGATTTCCCTCCTCTGTCCATGCTCCATCTCCGACTAATGCTGACAACAGGTCCAGGGAGAGCAGAGTTGAACGCTACTAGTGTAAACAGGACAAATCCACTTGTGTCAGATGCTGAAACATTCTGGCAGCGGTCCTGGCCATATTCTTGTTCCATCTAAAATCCCTTTTGAGCAGAAGTTGTGCTGCTTTCATCATCATGGCACCCAACATCTGACAGCAGCCTCATTTCTTGGGTGGTGAGGCCACGGCTCTGATGGAGACGCAGTGGCTGTATGGTTCAGGTCAGGAAATAGCAGAAGTGGCATTCCGAAGACTGTGGTTTTGAGCTAGTCAAGACCAACGCAAGCCACATGGTTGTAATGACTTGCTGAATCTCATATTCTCAGCTGCCAATGACTAGAAAGCTTTGTACCTTCTTATAACTTAGTTCTCTTTAGGCACATTTACCTTGAACCATGAGCAGATCCTTTTGTAGGCTCTTACTGTTACCTGACACAGAAGAGCATTTGGTTGAGTATTAGCAGCTCTGAGTAAATTCCAGTGTAGGTGGCTTGTTAAAAATCGAGCGATAGCGGGACAGACAGACAGTATGGTCCTGGACCTGCAGGTGCTGCCAGAGGAAGTGTGTCTTTTGTGTACCACTTCTTGCTTTTGATGTCCTTGCTGGTCACTGCACCCGTTTTGTACCTACTGGGGAAGATCCCAGGGGAGTTCCCTCCCAGGCTGGGAATGTAAAAATCACAAGAATATTAGGCCATCTACTGAGGAAGGATCAGCTCTCCTAGAGAGGTTGTATATCAAGCTCTTCTCTCCAAACACTCCCAGGACTCTGGAAGCTTTCGTGCGTCATATGTCATCGGTGCTGGACAGGCTTTTGGGACTTGCAGGCTCCAGCGTGACCCTCGTCGTACCTGCTTCGTGCTCCCAAAGGGCGTTCCCGTTCAAAGTGTGCAGAAATGCACACTGCAAAGCTTTTTAAAACTGGCTGATCTGACCGTTTCGAAGAGCTAAAAGGATTAACTTGTTAAACATAAAAATGGTCCCCAAATGAATCCACTCATCTCCTAGTGCAAATGCTGAAGTAAATCTCTCACTTCATTTGTACAGCAAGATCTGGGAAATTAGTTTAAAAGTTGCCGGGATATGCTTTTCCTGTGGCCACAGGTGGCCTGGCATGCTCTCAGACCTGGAGATTTATTCTGAGCGCCTCAGCTATTATCTGATTGAAACTCTAAAATGCAGGTCTGTAATGGTCTGTGTTGTGTGTGACCTCTGGCAGGAGAAGACAAACACATGGTTGCACCCATGAGCGTTCATTGGTCGTTTGGTCATGGATCATACTCCTCTGATGGAACGAACGCACAGTAGGAGTTGGTCAGATGTTCCCAGAGCCCATCTCAGTACACCCCCAGTTTATCCCTGCTGCAGCGCTGGATTGCCTGTCAGGGCTTTAGCCCTCAATTTAATTTTGGAGGTGTTTTTGGAGGCTACAGTGAAAGAACTTCAACTCCTCCTGGGAAAACTGCACTCTCCCTTTGTAACAGAGTCATTCAGGCTTCCTGAGCCGATCAGAGAAGAGAGCAGAGCCAAGCAAAACTGTGTTCAGGACCTTCCTCCAGATCCTTGCCCTCTATGAAGATTCAAAACTATATTTTGAGAGAGAAGGTCCATTTGTGACGCCTGGTCCAAATCTGGCATTGCTCTCACTGACTTTGATACATTTGTGCTGGATTTACATGGGTGTTACCCAGAATGGCATTTGGCCCTTTTGGTTCTCGTTAATCATTGCTCATGGCATTCATCCCTATCTCCTGTCAGATGGTGGGGAGGTTCCAGAAGTGAGGCTTGTGCCTTGGACGCTGAGCAGATGAAGCATTGCAGTCCTCGTCAAAGCTTCGTTGAACTTGACACTGCTTGGAGTCCATCTGCTGCATTTTGGCACCTTTGAGTTCCACAGGCACTTTGACCTCGCTTCTCTGTGCACTGGAGAGAAGGAGGTTGTATGTTGCATGGGGTTTTCTCACTCCCAAGGGCTTTTTTAATGTTATTTTCTTGGTTTCCTTTTGTCTCCTTGGGAGTAACAACTCTTGCCGTTAGTTTACTTGCATAACAGCGAGCTTTGATTTCATTTAGCATTCATGCCCAGGCTGTCTTTGCAAACATGGTTCTGAATTGTCCAGTTTGAAAAAGAAAACCTATTAAAAAGGTTGATTTATTGATTGATTGACTTTACCTAGCAAGTGAGTGACAAAACTGAAAAATTGTTCCCAGGTTCAGTGAACTTTTTCCAAGTTTTACCTTGCAAGAAATCCGCAGCTCAAATCAAAAATCCTAGATTTATGGAAATCGTGGGTTCATACTGGGAGTGCTAACCCAGTCTTTGGTATATAGCATTGAAAACTATGACAATGTAATCTAAACGTTACAAAGGGAAGCTGTTAAATAATTTTGTGAGGAGCCAAAGCAAAATAGTCAAGGGATTACAGCTCTGAACTGAAGATGAGAAAATCCAAGTTCATCTAATAGGAAAAAAATCATTAGCTCCATTGAGTTTTGGATGAAACCCAGGATCTTTACAGCAGCTTAATCAACGAGCATACCTATTACTAAAAGGTAAAGCATGGAGTCTTGTGCCATAGGAAGACAATATCTCTTTGAACCATGCAACCAGAGAATATCGAGCATTACAGTGGACATAACTCAGCAGTAACTGAACAAGTAAAATGCCACGGGAAGTCCATTTCCCAGTCCTGGATGCGTTGCTTGGGAGGAGCGAGCCTGTACCCTGCAGTGTCCAACTGGGAGATTTTTCAGCAGCATTGATTGCCTTGGAAAATTGTGGCCACTTCTCCTCTTTGCTTAGGAGCTAATGTTGCTTTGTCCAACGTCTGTGGAAAACTATGGAGGCAGCTAATCTTAAGTCAGTGCTTTCTGCGAAGTTAATACACTAGAGGAAAAGAAAAGATTTTGCTTTCCCTGAGCCTAAACACAGGGTAGCTTTATTGAGATAAAATAAGCATATCATAATCTTTCCAATGAGATGTTTGTTGTTTGTTTACAAGCACTTACGTAATGCTCTTCATAGCACTCACTTCCAAAATGTCAACAAGTACCCAGGAAGCACCTGGTACAGAAGTGGGGAGAGTGAAGAAGAGTCAACGGCTTACTTGACCAAAAGCTCCTGCCTTCCTGTTCAGCGAGATACCCTGCTCTCCTCTTCCATCCTTCTGAAGTACCAAATACTGGCTCTTATGGGAGCACAAAGGACGTGTCTTGGATGGAGTGTGGAGCTGCCAGAAGGCTCCTCACAGCACTCAAAAACATAGAAGGGACAGTGCAAATCCAAAATACATGTCACCATCTCTATTACTTCATGTTAGAGGATTTCCGGTGTTTCACTGGAAATATGTTGATCCCATCTTGGTCATGGAGAGCTTTTAAACATCAGTTTGCAAGGTTCTGCTCTTTTGTTTTTCATATACATAAATTATGGGAATGCTTGAGCTGTAATTTGCTTGGTTCATTGAGAGGATTATCTTCAGGAGGATCGCAGGATTAAGCTGGTCTCACTGCATGTTTTTTCCCATGTTTGAATACTGATGAGAGGTAAAGTGATTCCGATTTGTTGACTTCCTGGCTGGCCCATGTCTGCCAGGGAGGCCAGTGGGAGACCTGCAGCTCTGGGACTCGTGTGCATTGGGGCTGCTGATGTCTACCAGGAAAGGCTCTGACTACCTGTCTCTTCCTTCTGCTGAATACTTTGGACTGTGCTTAAGTTTAAGCAGATGCTCAAACCCACTTGACTTAAGTCCGTGCTACAGCAGGACCTCCGCTCGTGTGTGCGGAGAGCTCTGCCTGGGTAAGGCTTGCTAAGGTTTGCATCTGTCTTGGTGGGCCAAAGGAGAGAAAAATGTGTCATTTCAGAGCTGGCTGCTGAGCATTTCTGGAAGGGGCTGAGCACCCTCAGCTCCAAGGGTTGTCTACGGGAGTTGACAACGCTCAGTGTCAATCCTGGAACGAAGGTTATTATTAGACTTGCTAATGGCAAGTGTATGTGAGAGATGGGAGCTGTCTGTGACATAGCAATGTATAGTCATAAAAATGCAGATCTGGAGAGCATTACCAATGGGTTATAATGATTTAAAGATGTGGCTATTTAAAAATGTTGTGACTAAGATTCAGAACAAGACATTTAGCTCTATAAATAGCTTCCTTTGTTTCCCTTCAAACACAGTTGCGTGGTTTGGCCTTCATTTTTTTCAACAATCCCTTCTGCTAGGAGAGGATATTTATTCCTTAAGTGAAAATTAAAAGTTACCCAGATCTGATATGACATCTTTTCTTTTCCCAGGTAAAATGTGAGGCTAAGTCAGCTTTGCCCAAACCCAAGAGTAACAACAGCAACTGTAAAAAAGGCTCAAGTGAGGATAAATCAAAGATTGCCGTAGGTGAAGAATGCAGAGCTGATGAGCAGGCTTTCCTTGTGGCTCTTTATAAATATATGAAAGAAAGGAAAACACCAATTGAACGAATACCCTATTTAGGTTTTAAGCAAAGTAAGTATCCTTTTTCTCACTTTCTTGTTGACATTTTAGAATGCTTTGGCTTCTCTGGAGAAAGCATTTGCACATGAAGCCTATTTTAAAGCCTTATGGATGGGGGGACCATGTTTATATCTACACATTTTCCAGTCCAGGCATTTCACTGTCATATGCCTAGATTTGCATCTCTTCCTTCTGGGGTAGTTGCTGCTGGATATTTATAGGTTTAAATCCGCTGATTATGACTAGAAATAGGCATGTTGAAAACTCTCTAGTTTTCTATTTTGTAAATCTGCAGCGTCTGTGATGCCTTTCTTCTGAGTTAATAATATGACGTATCTTTATTGTGCCCAGATGTTCTTTATGAAAGGATAAATATTAAAGGGAGACATTTAAAGGTGGTCAAGAAAGGCACAAAAGGGATTGTATTTTTAAGCCCAAAAGTGTGTTTATAGTTAATAAATTACTGACTTTGGAGAATATAAAACCAGACTGTGTCTGTTTAATACAGAATGCAATGTTTAGAATTGCTTTGGCGTGTACAGCTTGTAGTGCCACAATCTGTAAAGCAATTGTAGGTGGAGAAGATACAGTTGTAACTAAATTTTACATAAATATTGCAGCACAATGTAGATCTTTCAGAGTTTCCAACAAAAACTGTAAATGGGGATATTTTTTCTCCTTATCTATAGATTGAATGATACTTTATTTCCTTAAAGGGAGAACTGAATGGATTGAAATATTATTTACTCTTAATTTATCTCCCAGATTAAAACCATGTGTTATTTTGATGAAGAATGTCAAACCTGTATGTTTTACATAACAATTTACATACCTAATAGCAATTGGCACTGATTGCAACAGGCCTCCAGCAGCCATTATAAACTTATATAACTTCGAATGATTACAGTGTTTGTCTGAAAACTGGCTGCTTGAAATGGAAGTAAAATTAATGTACTATGAACAGCTTCGTTGCATTATGCATTGATTCAGATTAAATCAAGGCCTAAGCAAAGCTCTTGATAGCTTTGAAACAGTACAAGGTTCAATGAGGCTTTCAGAACATTTTGTGTTGAAGAGAGGATTTTTTTTCCCTGATTTCCTTCTGCACTCCTTCAAGCATGGGGACAGGGTGGGCTTGAAAGACAAGCTAAAGTATTATTCCTAAAATTCCCCACCAGGGTAGGGCCCTCTGCTAACATTTAGCTGAAATACACTGAAAGTAGCCTGACATTCATTATAAATTAGGGGCCTGATCCAGCAAATACTTAAATGCCAAGAGTAAGTATGCTGAGAAGAGCAGAAATGTTTGCAGGACGGGGCTCTCTATTTGTCCAGCAAGACTTGTGCAAACATTGCCAATATAAACAGGTTAGTGGGAAGAAGCAGTATGTACGCTACAGCAGAGCATCCCCCCGTGGAGGAAGAGATCCTGTCCTCTGTGATCCAGAGCGTTATTGCTGAGTCTGGCCTGAAGTATTTCTAGTATGTCTATGGGGAATCACTGCTTCTTGGTGGAATAGTGCATGCACCTTTCATGGAGCTAAGACATCAGTTTTTCTTCTAGCAATTAAAATAAAATAAAATAAAATAAAGTGAGCGCCAGCCCTCATGTGGGTCAGGATGAAAAGTACGTGAGAGAGGAGGAGTTCGGCAGGAATTAACAAGCATCTCCCAACACATCTTTTGAATTGAGTTACCTCTGCTCCTCTCACCCCACAGCCGTGGGCAAGACACAACTGCTCATACCATAATTATTATGGTAATTTTCATTTGTACTCCCCCTGGGTTCATTTGGGCAGGACCCGTTAGAATGCAGCTTATTGTTTATTGATTATGGAGGCCATTATCTGAGCTGCAGTAAATATTGGATATTGTGGTTTAATCAATAGGCTTTCTCTGTGAGCCAGTGTGTGGCTCATGTTCGCTTGCTAATGAAATCAGTATTAAAGAAATAATTAAAAGCAACGTTCTTCCCAATGAGTAATTTTTGTTATCAAAGTTATGGAAACATGCTACAGTCAGTATACCGTGCCTCTTATCAGCAAAGTCAAATGAGCCTATTACCTTTGTCTCAGTGTATTTTTCCAGTCCTGTTAAGGAATCTAAGTGTGTTCTCTTGTATGTAATTAAAAATATATATAGTATGGGCTAATATTTACTCTTCAGATTATGTAAATACCTCTTTGGAAAATGTTTCACAGGAGCTTTTCCAGGGGCTGTGAGCTTTTTTACTCTATTTTTCTTTTTTTAAAACTGTGTAATTTACATTTCTTTGAAATATGTTGGTTAATGCAATGCTTATCTAAATACTTATTGTCCCTCTAACAGTTAACCTTTGGACTATGTTTCAAGCTGCTCAAAAACTGGGAGGATATGAAACAGTAAGTGTTTAAGTAACTTAAATGAAATAATTGTGCAATCTAACTTTTCCCTGTTAGAAAAAAAATGTAAAAGCAAACAATCATTTGCTGCGTTTTAGGCTAGCTGTACACATTGTGGGTTTATTGGACCATATTTGGAAACGGTCCAAATTAGTTCCAGGTTTGGCAAAATTGTAAACTTGTCGTAAAAACTACAAGTGGAAAACATATGTAACTCTTCCCTGTCAAGGAAATTAGTTGGGTCTGTAATTTTTTCCCATGTTGAGAAAGGGCTATTATTGTACAACAAGCCAAGATTGCATAAAAGAAATTTCACTTGGCAACATCCCTGACATCTGTTCATGTCTAATATGGGAAATGTATTAAAGGCTTTCAAAAGTAATCAGCATTGTCCATTAAGAAATAGTATGCTGCAGTATCTTCTCTTATTCCAAGTGTAAAAGATCTTTATTAGACAAAGATCAGTACCACATAAACAGGAAGTTATCAAAGTAATTCAGAAAAGTCTCTGACACTTTTTATCAGCTAACCATATCTGACAAGAGCAGTTTATTTTTAGCTCACAGGAAAATTTGATGGCCATGGATTTTACAGCATGTATTTTGAACCAATAAAATATTAGAGCAACAAACTTAAGATTAAAATCTTGAAATGAGAAGAAAGAGCTGCATTAATACGGCACATCGAGATGACATCTGTAATAAAACCCAATTGACATAGGAAGATGTCGTCATTGGAAATATTTTCTTTGCACACAATGATCAGATTAAGTTGTTCAGTTCCTGCCGCAGTTGGATGAAAGAAATTATTTTTGCTTTGTTTACGAAGTAATCTGGGATATCTGTGCTGTAGAGAAATGACAAGAAGAAATGCACTATCAAGAAACCGAAAGTCGTTTGAACCAAAATATAAAACTGAACGGTTTTTCCTTCCATACAATGAAGCATATTGTTCTGTAAATCAGCAGCCCAGGTTGATTTGCATGGGTGTGGCTGGGATTTTGTGAAACATGAAATCTAACATTCTCAACAAAAATATATGCTTGATTTGGCTTTTATTGTTCCTGTATCTTTCATTAATCAGCACATACCATGCTTATGTATGTACAGGGGTGTGCGTAGGTGTGCTCATGGGTATATATGAATGAACAGCTACCACAGATCGTTACAGCAATCATGAGCCAAAAGTAATTGCCAGGAGTTGTAAAGTGCAATGAAAATGAGGGCTAAAATCTTGAACTTGATCCAGAGCACAAGGGAAGGCCGGGAGGGAGATTGAAGGGAGAGCGGCATGTTCAGAGTGCTCAGGGAGGCGGGCGATTTTCACATCAACATTTCAGATCTGCTCGAAGGGACGGAGGATAGAAGCAGGCATGCCGAAGTAGTGGCTTGCTGGAGGGAGCTGAATTTTAGTGCCAGAACAAGAAGCAGAGGAGTGGATTTAGAGGTGCTAGAGAAGGTGAACCTCTGTGCCTGGGGCAGAGCAGGAATAGGATGGTGAGTTTGCGAGCATGTGGCCAGAGAGCCGGGTCTACCAATGGCAGCAGAACCATGAGAGGATCAGAGGGAAAGGATCACATACGTGAAAATGTCATCCAGAGTAGCATCGGCCCACCCTTGTCTCAAAGCTCCTGCCCTTTTCTCAGTGACAGATACTCTCCCTTGTTCAGGGGCGTTTTTTTGCCTTTGATGAAAATGTACCAGTGGTGCTTATTCTTCATAGAGAAGAAACTAAGCAGTTGCTTGCTGTTGGTAACTGGCAAGGCAAGCATAGCTCACACTCCCTGACACACCTGGGAGCCCAGCTTTGGTTTGAGAATGACTCTGGCTGAAGTGATGGGCCTGATCTTGTTTTTATGACGTGAGTGGCTTCTGTGCTTTCTGTGCAGAAGAGCTGAAGTGGGGAGGACCATTGTGATGTGATTTAAGTTGTACGTGGAGCCTGAGGTTTCCTGACCTCATTCTCTTCTTTTAACAATCTCATCCTTGATATGGGTCTGCCTTTGCTTTGTGTTCCCTGAACACTAAACCAATAGCTGTTGCAATACTTTGACCTGTGCACACCCTGGGTTTTATTATTTTATGGCCAGTTGATATTCATTGAATTTGCCAAACTGCGTTGGTTTGTATGTGTTTTATCATGGCGAGCATTGCTGAGAGGCTTTTGTGTTTGATTCCTGTTTCCTTTTTCAGCAAGGCAGTGGATGACTGGGGTGACCAGGACCTCAGTGTGAATTCCAGAATCTTAGGCAGGTCTGCTTAGATGTAGAAATTTTGAGTGAGTGCTGTAATTCAGTAATGACCAGAATCCACCAGTCACACACAGAGGGTCTATATCTCTTGATGATGAGAAGTCATGTGCAGAGCAAAGGCTTCCTCAAACCTAGCCTGATAAATACACACTTACCTATATGGATGCTTCCATCTGACTTGAACAAGACATTTGTCTATTATAAGGGTTTCATCATCTCTAACTCGTTTTAAAATTTCAGAAGTTTCTGCTTTGTGCACTGAGATAGAAATGGATCTTTTCTCTTGGAAGTATTGTGAAGGAAGGAATATTTGAAAGCAGATACTTGGCTTCAACATGCGACAGCCATTTTAGGAACAGGAAACAAATAAAAGATTGGTTAAAATCACATATGGGAGCTTAGAGCGGCCAGGTGACTAGTTTTTTACTACTAAGTGTAGAAACTTTCCCAGTTAAAGTGGTTGCAAACTTTACGTGCTTGTGTTTGGCAGAACTGATAGTCAGCCCGTTTTCAGTTTCATCTCCTGCCCTAATCACCTTGTCCACATATAGATGCTTCAGTAGGGCTTTAAAGACATCATTAAAGAGAAACAAGCAGAGATTATGTATGTTGTTTTCCAACTTCTGCCCAGATTCACAGCACCGTGCAAGACCTCTGAGTCCAGTCGGATTGATTAAGGGTCTAAATGTGAATGAAAAGAGGCAGGGGTTGGATTTGAGGTGCAGAGAACAACTTTCTTAGCCATCTGTCTGATTTCTCTTTATTGTCATGTATCAGGTGCTGGAAAGGATCCAGTGAGGCTTAACAGAGAGTATTACCTGTACATATGGGATATACACATGGGATATCTAGTAGTGTCAAGTCATGATTGTGCATCATATGTCATATTTAAGGGCTCTGCAGTTAGAGTACTTGTGAGCGTCATTTCTCATCTGTCTATTATCTGTTTGATTACTAATTCTTAGTTAGTTGTCAGCTAACTGTGTAATGCCACACTCCCATGTACTTCTTGTTGGACATAACACAGGCTTAATAAAAATAGCAACCCGTACAAATTAGTTTAAGTCCTTAACAGATGAAACTGTCTCTTTGGAATTGGTGGGATCATGTTTCTCTTAAACAAAGATACATGAAATGGGTGTCTTTGTTACTAATAATAGGAGAGTGCATTAGAAAGCACTCGCTATAGCAGACCTTCACAGTATGAATGATTTAAAATGTCCCCAAATCCCTGGGTGAAATACAAAACAATGTCACGTTCTAGAGGGCTCAGCTGCAGTGGCATTTAACAGCCATTGCCTGGAATTTTCTCAGTCACCCTAAGTCAAGTGAGTAAAAAGTGCAGATGTTCATAGATGGGAAACTTCCAGGACTAATCTAAAGAGTTGTCCTTGACAAGTCATGAAGTGGCATTTTTCCTTTTGAGCCAACACAAAAGGAGTGCCTTGGCATGTTTGCAGAAGGCTGTGGTGCTGAATGGGCTCTACCTGGAGATGTCTTAGAAAGATAAAAAGGTAAAAAGGAAATTAGGTGGAGCTTAACTTTCAGTATGTAGCAGCTTAAATTTTTCCAAAGGTCAGTGGGATCCCATTTAACTGCTGCCTCCTGGAAGCAACAGTAAAGTACTTTAGTTTTTAAAAATCAATGATTGACACATACAGCAGTCCTGAGTCTGGGCAGGCCCAAAGAAACTGATATATCAGTGGAATGCAAAGTTACCTGGGTTTGTTTCATACAGAGCTAATACCCAGAGCTCTGTTTTGAAGGGTGTTGTGAACATCACATACCACGACCAGAAAATGCCCCGTTAGATTTGCAGCAGGAAAAAAGTGAGAAGCCTTTTCATGAGGAAGGAAACTGGGAGCTGGGATCGCAATGCAGAAGACCTTAAGATTTCTCAAAGCAGAAGACACCATTAAAAACATGTGTGTAAACAGTCCTCTACTTTAATAGATCAGATCGTTGCCTTTATTTGGTTGTTCTTGATTACCATTCGCTGCCTAATACTGTGTTCATAGGAACTGGATCAGATCTGTTCTTGGGGCCGTGGACAAACCCAGTCTCTTGCTTAACTCCAAATTCTGCTGATTGGGAAGAGTGTCATGGAGGTTTTCAAAGCTCTTGGCTCCCAATGGGTCCCGCTGTAGGATTGTGAAGCTACAGGCTGGAGCAAATTGTGGGAGAGGTTTGCAAACCAGAAGACTACTTTAAAACTAAAGCCAGCATTGGAATGGGAAGCTGTCAGAGATGAGACAGGCCTGTGCAATTGCCTTGATTAATGGGTGAGCCTGGAGCATCCTGCACTTTTAGAAATGTGGCAGGCACTGGGAAAGGTGTATATACTGGTGGGAGTAGGGAAAAACAAACTGGAGAACTAAAGCAGTAAAGGTTCTTTGTCCTCTATATGTTTTCTACTGGAGCAGATCAACTTACGTCAGGAAATCGAATTAATCAAAAGTGTGAAATGAAAGTGCCCAGGACATTTGTTAAAGCTTTTGCGGGGTCTTAGTTGTCTTGTGCCACTATAGCTCGATGCCCTTAAAAAAACCCAACACTTCGCTCTTGAATGTTTATGGGAAATTCCCTGCCCAGGCAGCTCAAGTATTTTACCGGTTTCTTACCTGTTGTTACCTGGCTTTCTGTTCTTCTTGCACCAGTCTTGAACATGTTACTAACTGGGAGCGCATGTGAGCCCTTTCAGAGTTAAAACCTGTGTGTAAAAGCAGCCAAGGCAGGCATTTTTGGTAGGAACAGCAACCATAAGCAAAGCATTGCCAATCACTGCCCTTTCCTGGCTCCTCAGGAAGTTCATACTCACTGAGGTGGCAGGGAGGGACTTGGATGAGAGAAGGCGGCAGCCCTCAACTGGGATATAGCCAGCATGAGCATCCAGCTTGAGCAGCACTGCCCTGCATGAAAACTGTGAAGTTTCCACAGTGCAGCATTTTGTTCAGATTGTTTAAGGATGTAATTTATCAGTTACTTTAGTCCTTTGAAGTTTATTAAGCATGAAAACTAGACTTTCCAGAGCAGAGGAAAACTCAACCCCAGGCTTTGTTAGAATAACAATCGTTTCAGGGAATGTCAAATTTAAACTTAGCTCTGTACGTGGGAGGGCACAGCTCTGCTAATTGCCAAGGAGTTCTGGTCCATTGCAGAGGCAGAATTGGATAAAGCTGGGCAAATGTTTGTGTGAATGCTATTATTCTAAGCAGCCTAGGGGAGAGAGACACCAAAACAGATCCAGTGATTTCAAAGGGATTCCCTTTTCCCCTTAAAGACGGTTGTGTTTACTGATGTTCCAGCTTGAGTATCAACACTTGAGTCAGCTCCTAGTTAATGAGACTTGGGCTCTAAGGTTACCGTTTTCCTTTTGAAAATGGAGACCATGCTTCTTAGTGGCATGGGGATGTTTGAAAAGGGAACTTGCAGTAGTCCTCTTGCTGACTAATCCTTCGCTTTCATTCATGACTCCTGCACAGCATCGCTGTACTTAGCCAAAGCATCAGGTCCTGGCCCACAGCCTCGCCAGCCAGCCAGGCTGTGCTTGCCAGAGGGCCAGAGCACAGACCCCAGATTGGCTCTGTGTGTCTTTGTTCTCCTAGTCTGTACGGCTGCCAGAGACTTGTTTTAATATAAAGCCACTTGCAGCAGTCCTCAGGGGTTCTATCATTTTTGGGAGCTACCAGAAGGCAAGGGCTGTCTGGCCATGACTCTGTCCTTTGCCTGTCCCGAGGACTAGTGGAATAGGTGTGGGAGACAGGACCAGAGGTAGCTTCCTATCCAGGCATTCCTCCACAGCAGGGTACTTGTTCCAACTCTTTTTTTGTACTTTCAGGTTGCAGAAGGAGCATCTGTTCATATTCTCATGATGTGATGTTCTTTGTGGCTCATTAGGACTCCAGTTCTTCAAGCCCTTTAATAATAATAATAATAATAATAATAATAATAATAATAATAATAATAATAATAATAATAGGTAGAAGCATGGGTAGCCTGAGGAAGAGACAGCGTAAGAACTTAAACAAAATAGACTTAAAATGAACCTTATCCTGAGATGAGTGTTTGATTTGTATTTAAAAAATTCATTTGTGCAGAATTTATCCTTGAATTGTAGTCTCTTGCTTGTGCCTGTGGTCTTTGTGTTAGTTGTAGAAGACAGAAAATAAAATCAGTGAATGCAGTCAGTCCATTTTTCTGTAAATAAGTTTTAAGATAAAATGTTCCTTTTTTTTTTTTTTTCAAGTATCTATAGGTGCAAACTGTGTACAGGTACTGATAGTGAGTCGGAGGTGCTGATGTTTTCCAAAGAGAATTGTACAAACAATGAACTTGAAGAAATAGTAACATTATCAAATGTTAAGTCTCCAGCCATGCTTTTGGTTTCAGAGAATTATTTCTGCAAAGGAAGGATTTTCCTTTTATATTGGGTGAAAAAGAAACACCTTTTACCCTGTAATATTTAATGACGGTAGCTATCTCCTCTTGTTTAGATTAAAATTACAGGCCTCAGATTGCAAGTTGTAATATTTGTTTTCTTCTGATTGCTGCCTTTAGCTCCTCAGTAAATGCCATTGACTGCTCTGTGGGTAACTCCGAAGAAGCCTCCAGGGCTGAATATATTAAAATCCACAGAATTCCACGATTGACAAAATGACAAAATTCTCCCCAAATTGCCCCCACAATTTTCCACTGGCCTTCTTTTTGAGCTGCAGGCAAAGGAGGGTGATCTGTTGTGCTTGTCCTATTCCTGTTTTTCTTCCTGTTTTAAATATAGCGGAATATATAAAATAATTAAGTGGTATTCAGAAACAATTCTTTTGCCAGGTCTTCCATCTGTTATTCTGTATAATCCTAATTTCTGTACAAAAAAACAGAACCATGGTATGCGACTCAATATGTTACAAGATGTTTATTTTCATTGGCGCGGTCCAATAAAATACATAGCTCAAATGTTAACATTGGAGTATGTTAAGATTTCATTACTATTCGATCTATATATTTTACTGACATAAATGGATAAAAATAAACAGCTTGTAACATATAGAGTTACAGTCTATGCTTTTGTGGATTTACAGAATTCTGTGGTGGATTTGGGTTTTGCAGCAGATTTATTTTCTCTAATTCGGTTAAAATAACTATGTAATCATTATTTGTGCTGAGTATGGTTCAAGCTTCATTTTCATAATTCACCGTGGGATTTGTCTGCATAACTTCTGACGGTTAATGACCCTGTATTGATTGAGATTCTCTTTTGTGAGGCCGTATTGCTTATGACTTGATAATGAATCAGTCAGATCACTCCATTTTAGAGAGAAAGAAAACAGACATAGTGTTAACTTAAGGAAAAAAAAAAAAAAAATAGGCACCCAAAGCTTTGCGCGCTCTATATATTCAGTAGGGGCTTTTATAGTGCTTGTAGTACATGCTGTTCTGAAAGTGTCACACATGCATTTGTTGTTGTGAACTCAAATGCTGTAGAATCTGTAAAGATGCAAGATTAAATTTTCCATTGCCGTTTTTACAGATAACAGCCCGTCGACAATGGAAACATATTTATGATGAATTAGGTGGTAACCCTGGAAGCACAAGTGCTGCTACATGTACTCGCAGACATTATGAAAGGTAAGATAACAAATCTGAAATGCTTGTTTAATAATGAAAAAATTAATTTGGAGAGCCTTCAAAGCGTTTTATAAAGAATTAGAGAACGAACGAGAGGGAGAGAGAGGGACTTCTTAAAGATATAGTAAATATTCCCCAACAGTTTAGTCAGATAATCCATTGTAATTTAAACCAGAGTGTATGTCTCTGGTGACTAAATAAATAAAACACGTATCTGATTTTTCTTTGGTATATATCTTAATTTTTACAACAGCTTTCCGGTTAAAGAAACTGAAAAATTGAGCAAAATATACTCAAGGAAAAATAAGAAACGACAGCTAATTGATGCAAACACTTGTCTTCTGTCGTTTTTTAGGAACACCAATTAAGCAAATTGTGGTTGTGATCTAAATAATGGGGTGGCCCACAATGCAGGGTGCTGTTAGTGTTGTAGGTCATGCAGAGCATTGCATTCCTCTTCTTCACGCATTCCTTCCCTCCTCCCTGCCTGCAAGCTGCTGCCAAACACTCTTTCTCTGCAGCCATTGTTGCTGGTCAGAACTGTTGATTTCTTATTCTTCCCATGTAGATAATAACTTCCAGGGCTTGTGAAGCCAGCACGCATTGAATAAAATACTGGAGCTGGAATGTTGTTTTGGTTTGGTATGGTTTTAAGAAACATCTCTCTTTTTTTTTATTTTCCTTTTTTTTTCCTCTCCTTTTTTTTCTTTTTTTTTTTATTATCCACTCCCCCTCTGCCCCCCGCCCCTTAGACAAGCAAATATTAATAAAAGCTTTGCAATGTCAGACTCAGATAAGGAAAGTCCAATCCCTTGTTCCTGGGCATAAACAAGTTGCTTTGCTGGGATTGGGAAGAGATTGTCCGTGCCTGTGCACAAGGCAGCACAGCAGAGCTGTGCTCAGTGGGCAGTTTTTCATCTTCTTTTAGTGCCTCACATGTTGTCCACTCCAAGGCAGACACTGCCCTCCTCATCGAGGAAGAGGTTGATCACTCTCATTTACAGGAGACGTCTCCAACATAAGGACTTGGGTGCGCAAAGAAGTTGCATGTAATGCCACTGTAAAAGTTAGAGTCAGAAGCAAGCAGCAGAGCAAATTGAGCGAGTTGATATGTGTGTCAGAGAGGCCTTTTCCCTGCCTTTGCTTTGTGGACAAATGTAATAGATTGTTAATTGACTTATGAGATTGTGGATATTTGGCTCTTCCCCTCCATCATTGCAACCCCGAGAGTCTCAGGGTTTCCTCTTGCACCCAAGCCAGCTGATGGGTTTCAAAGTGGCAGCTGGGATCTTCCCTCACCAGATGTGCTTTGTAGGATGTTGTTTATTTGACAGAGGAGACTGAGGCACGCATGAGAGTTAGAACTCAGTGAGTTTAGGTCGCACAAGGGAGCAAGCGTTGCTGGGCTCTGTGTTGAAATCCCAGAGTCACCAAGAGAGTGCACCTCTTGTAGTTATGGAAAAATAAATGAGCCATTCACAAATACTCCATGAACCCATCTCTCTCTTCTGCTTTCATGCTAGTGGTTTGTATTTTTACATGCAAAACCCTTGAATTGCACTCCTCTTTGATGCATAGAGTCTTGTCCATGTAATTTACTCAGCAGTTACTCAGGGGTATGCTACGAAGTGCCACAAAGCCCATTGTGCTCACTAGAAAACCTGAGCAGACTCATGACTCAAGATTGAAAAGCCTTTCCAGGCTACCCAAAAGCCGTTCTGCTTGCCTTCAGCCAGTCTGAGGAAAAAGCCTTTTAGTTTATGGTTAGGTTGATCTTAGCACACCGAGAGCTCAAATCTGAGTTCTTGGATGCCAGTTTGTTGTGTAGTTCTGGATTAGGTCTGATATGGAGCAGCATCTGTTTTCCAGTTCTCTGGTAGACTGTCGAAAGATGACATTTGGAGGAAAAGTCATGTAAGATTTTTAGGTTAGCCCCGAGCTTACCTAAAGTGTGCTTTACCAAATCTGGTCTGAAACGCCAAAATGTGTATACAAAAAAAACCTCAGTGACTGGTCCAATCTCTAGATTTCTTGTGTTAGACACTTCTTTTTCCACCACAGGGAAGCTGTATTAAGCCTCAGACTTGGAAAAAAGAAAATGAAATTGTCATGGTTTGTTTCAGCTGGTAATTCTAACTACAGCACCTGTAAATGTAATGCTCGTTTATAGCCAAAGTGCTTAGATGACATTTAATCTAAAACTAGAACTGCAGTGCAGGAATACACATTCATGATTCAGGACACACATACATTTTCTAACTAGAAGGTGAGCTGTAAAGCTAAACTGGAAATTGAATTAAGCTGGGAAGTAAATGCTGAATAAACCTCATGATTTTTCCTTTCTGAATCCCACTGGCCTTTCGTTGCTTACTGGAGGCAGAACAGGCAGTTCCCTGACTTCACTGATCCTGCTGCTGTTTGACTTAGCCTTGCCATTCATCTCTACAACTAGATCTCAAGGGCATCCGTGTTGTGTTAACTAGCTTTCTTCCAAGATGACAGAGCAGCTACTAGCTGTTTGCACCCGCCTTAGCATACCAAGGCTGCTTAGGTGGCAGCAACCTTTCAGTGACATCCTTCAGATGCTGAGGAGTGGAATGGCGCATGTGTCCCATCCAGGTACTGCATCCCACCTTCCTGCCCTCTCCCACGTTCCTCTCTGCAAGGTGGAGTTTCACACGCAAATTCAAAGGGCAAGAAGAAAACAAAAACAAAAGAAATGGAGAGGGCAGAATTACCTCTCTTTATAGCAAATCCCATGAAAAATGTTGCTATTCTCCAGAGGTGCTTATAACCTCTAAAAGGCCAGCATGTTGCTGCAGTCCCATGGTACCTACCAAGGATGGCAAAAGCTGGAAGAAGGCCAGGTTTAAAGGCTGGGGAGAATGCTTTGGTCCCCCTCTCTGCACCTCCCTGTGTGGAGCAGGGGTTGTGGTGGTTGCTGCTGCTGTGCCATAGGTAGGCAGAGTGCTTCTGTTGCATGGCGTTTGCTTTGTTTCCCTGGTAAAAGATAAAGAAAGATTTTGTGTTCGTTATCAACTGATTCATTTTTCATGTAGTACGGTTTCTGTTTCCAGTAACTGGTTTCATTTTAAAACGAGGCGCGGCTGCCAGCGTTTCAGTAAGTGTTATTTGTATATTAGTTAGACGACTTTTGTTTTATTAATGAGTATAATAATGAAAGTGCAGGTTGCTGAGTAGAAGCAATGGGTGTTTTTATTTAAAGCATAGCAGGCATCGTATAATGCCAATGAATGCGTTATTGTCACTGTAGGCATGGCTGGTCTGAACCTGCCTCTGATTGGGTTACTCCAAATAGGCCCAAGCACTTCATAAAAATGTCTTTGTCAGCCTAGTTTTCCTTCCAAACCTATTCATCTCTGTCAGTTTTTAATATTAGTACCAGGCTCTTGGCTATAGTCCATTAGTACTGTACTTAATTGCTCATGTTACAGATGATTACCAATACAAAAAGCATTAATGTTTTCCCATCGTGAGGCTGTTGCTGTGTGCACCGATTCGGACCATACAGAGCTTATGAGTTGTTGTTGTTGCTTCTGCTGTTGTTTTGGTCGTTACTTTCTTCATTTGTGCTCCTTTAGTGCACTTACTTTGCATGATCACAGCAAGCGAGAAGCGTGCGTGGTTGGTATTAGCTGATTCAGCTCAAACCTTCCCTGTGAAACTCTTCGAGCCCTTGTCAGTACCCTACATCTCGCTCTCTTATCAAGAAACCCTCAGAAACGGCTACTTTTCGCCGAAGCACTCTTCCCCATGCTGCCTTCCCCTAATAATGCAGATGTGGTTTTCACATGCAGAGTTTGAGGTTTCTTTCGCTTTTACACAAAACACATGATCGGCAGCTTTAATTTTCCGGCGTGAACGATAGGCTGTGTTTCTGCAGTGCCGATGACGTTGTCGTTAGGGATTTTTCATAAATACTACACCACCACCACCCCCCAAAAAAAACCCAACCAAACAAAAAAAACACCCAACTGCTATTTCACGAGGTATAGAAAGTTCCAAATAAAATTATTGAACAAAACAAAAATAAGAGTAGTTGCCTGTTGGGGCCTTTTTCTGCCTCCAAGTCTGGCTGTGATTCATCTTGGTTTCCTCCAAAGCGAGCCTTGTGCACGAGCTACGCACAAACATGCACGGGCCAGGGAACTGTGGTGTGCAATGACGTGCAGTAACACTCCTCGGCTGCTTTGGTGGACAGACGTGTCAGTGTTGGAAGGTGTCGTGGCAGGCAGTGGGACAGTCCCATAGGACAGTAGCCCTCCTGGCCTCTTCAGGTGCTACAGGGAGTCTGGTTCCCTTGGGGTGTCTGGCAGGGATGGGCTCAGAGCATCCCAGGGGCCGTGTCCTGCTCTTCAGCAGTGCGTCTCATATCCTGACCCTCACGAGCCACTGGTGCCTTGAAAACCAGACTGTCCTGGTCAACCCCAGCTGGAGAGGGGTTTATTAGGCTTCATGCTTTCATCACATTCAGGCAGCTGAGTGGGGAAGTGTTCTGCAGAGCCACAACCACCCGGAACTTGATGAGGAGCAGATAGGTGAGATGGGTCCCCAGAGCGGGTCGTGGTTCTTCACAGTCGGGCAGGGTGGCTGTGCCCGCGCTTTGGACACAGACATGCAGAGGGGTTTGTTCTGGCTGTGAGTGTGGCTCCTGGGCACTTGCAGAGCACCCCGCGCGTCTGTCCCTTACCAGTGGACTAAGCCCCAGGAGATAGTGTCTTGCACAGTTCAGAGCCTGTTCTGCCATTTTTCCTAGAATCATAGAATGGTTTGGGTTGGAAGGGACCTCAAAGATCATCTAGTTCCAACCCCCCTGCCTTCTATCGAAATCACTCGCATAAATATTATGTATTATCAGAAACACAAGGCGGGTCAAAATAAGCCCCTTACATGGTTTCCCTTTAACAGCCATGAAGTCTCTGCCCTAAGGATATTGTGCAGTAATTCAATATGCAGGAGCGCCCCGCGCTCCATGCAAATGCTATTTGGTTTTGTTCAAGCGTTTGGATAACTTTGGTAATGTGTAAGCATTTCAGTGGAGTTTTGTAGGACATAGCAGCGAATCTTTCAGAGAGAACAAAAAGTAGGAGGCCAGTATGTCGTTTACGTGAAAATGCTTATGGTTATCTTTTAATACACATTGTAATTAATAGAAGGTTTTCATTTACACTGTTAAGTGTGAAAACATCCTCAGGCAGAAATTAATCAAATGTTATGTCATGCTGTAAACTACGCTAGCTCTTTGTTTGACCCAAAAAAACTTGCCAAGCAGCAGTCTTTTCTTGTCATACTAACTTGGTTGTTTTATTTTTGTCTTCATCCCACTTTCCTGCCCCCCTCCCACTTCAGCTACTCCCAGGCTCCCAGAAAGCTTCACAAGTTGCAAATTGTCTCAATAGTTTTCCATCAAGCACAAATTTAAGCCTGAAGATAGATGAGGTGTCTCAGTTCTCTCTTTCTTTTCCTGGATTTTTGGTTTGTGTTTTTTTTCTTTTTGATAAATAACAAGAGGTTTCTACTTATGATTTTCTGCCCTCAGGGCTTTATCATTAAGATTAAATAACTGTACTCTCAAGCATACCACTGAACAAACATATTTTCAATTATGTGAGTAACAGATGCTTTAACAAAGGAACTATTGAAAATTCAGAAAGCTTCCCCCCCTCCCCAAAATTTAAAAAGTATCAGATGACAGAGGAATGTAATTGTTTACCATTAAAAGAGATCCTTAGCTGTCCATTCAAAATATCTGAGAACACACCGTTTTTTCAAAATTTCTGGATATTCAGCATCAGAGACTTTACTGCCCAGAGTCAGAATTAGAGGGAGTCCTCGGGTGCAAGAGTGGTGGACAGTCAGGCACTGCCTTCCAGTGTGTGGAAATAGATGTTTCTCTCCTCGCAGGGAATTATTGTCCCTGCCACGTCCTTCTTTCCACCCAGGAGTTTGTCCCAGCAGAATGGGGGGACGCCATGTGCTGCCCAGTGCTCCTGGGTGGGTTATCCCCAAGCAGAGGGGAACTTCCCAGGTGTGCCCACCATACACGAGTGTTAAGGCCAACCGGGCATGAGGCTGTGCTGGGTGCCCAGTGCTCTGGGGTCCCAGCACTCCTGGCAGCTGAGCTGAGTGCTCGTGGTCGGTCAGCATCAGGTAAAGGGTATCTCGTGGGGTAACCTTGTTTCTTGGCGTCCGGGAGTAGGGACAGGCTCTATACCAGGGGCGACGAGCCTCTTTTACTTGCTGGGAGACGAGTTGTCCTAAGAGGGTGCTGCGCAATGGGAGACGTGCCGTTCTCCTTTGCAGGAGCAGCAGCAGGGATGGAGGGTAAGATCTTTCCCCTCAGATTCCCAAGGTCTGCTGGGAATCTCCAGCTTATACTTTACTGCAGGACTTTGAAGACATGGCAGGGAGTGCCCCTAGTTTCTTCAACTTTGTGCAATGAAGAAGTGGCTCAGAGCTGCCAGGGAGGGTCCACAGGATTTTGGAGTCCCTCCGGGAGGCCTGCACCCCACGGGCAATGCCAGATGGCATCTGTAAGCTTGTCCTGAGCATAGGGATCAGGCATTGCAGGGACTATATGGACCTACCGAACAAAATGCGTGCCTGCTTTCAGATGCAGAAATGGTGACTGGGACCAAAACAGAGACTTGTTGCAATTTTGGCAGGGACCTGAGTAAGCTGCTGTGTCCCCGTCACCCTTCCTTCGAGTCTTTCTCATGCGGTAAATCTGCAACGAAGGCAAAAGACTGGAGTTGTTCATCTGCCCCTGCTGAGCCGCAGGATCGAGATCGCCTGAGCTTCCCTCTCCTGGCTGTGCAGCTAAATCAACAGCTGTGTTTGTAATGTCACTAATTTCCAGTTTACTTAAAACAAAATGTCTTTGAATTCTCTTACAGCAGCGCAGTTCCCACCTTTCAGCGGCGAGCCATTCTCATTACCCACCAGCACTCCCAGTGGGCTGTGAGGAAAGTTGTTGATGAAAGGATGAAAGAGCCATTTCTTTAAGGAAGGGAAGTTCTTTGGGAAGAAAATTGAACTCTAACATATTTTGTCTTTGCTGATAAAACGCATGCCAGTTTTGTACTTCAGACAAATGCAAATAATCCTATTGCTATTGTGTTCCAAACAAAAGCACGCGAGGCTTGCTTTCATGACCCTGGCCTATACAATGCGATCCAGGGAAATTGGGCTTGAGGAACACACTGATGGATTTCCTCGCTATATTTTACATTCCCATTTCAGAAAGCAGGCTGAGACCTTTGAGTCTGGGTTATTCCTCTCCCCTCTTCTCTGCTGAGAATTCGTCGCTGGTGCCCAGGAGAGGTGCCTCCTGCTCCTGGCCATCCCCACCAGCTGATCGCTGTTGGAGGTGGCTCGTTTCTGTGCTTAAACTGACAGCATTGCTCCAAGATTTATCCCTTTTAAAGTGCATCAGGATAAAAAAGACAAGACTTCTTTTGAGATCAGAGCGCAGACGTTCCTGCTGGTCTCTTAAAACAACTGAATGTTTTGCCACTGAGTTTCTAGGGATCAAGAATCGGGTTTCTCTCACTAAGGTTGTCGATAGAAGCCCCTTTGCGCGGTGGGGGCTGTGGATGGAGCCGTCCCGAGCTGCCCCAGCTCAGCGGCTGCTCGTCCCGGCCCTGCGCTCAGATCCTCTGGCTGCAGGAGCTGCGGGCGGCTCTGCCCGCCTGCTGCGAGGACCTGAGGGATGGTTGCTCTCTTGAACCAGGTAGGCCGGCCATCTCATCCTCCAGCTCCGACAGTGCCTTCAGAGAAAGGAGCCACTGTGGCATAATGTGCCCAGGAGGGAAGTGTTTTCCAAATTCCTACCAGTAAAGAGATTTATTGCCTGTCCCTTTTCAATTTTTTTTAAACTCTAAGAGCTTAATGTTCTCATGATTTACATTAGCATCTAATCCGTGCATAATCTCACTAATCCCTTGGCCTCAAGATATCCATTGGCAGTGAGTTCCACGGGTTAACCAGTTGCTATATTCATTTGGTGGAGCAGATTTAAATCTTTTCCATTCCCATTGCAATCAACCTCTTTAACCTTCTGGCCAAGCATGGGAATGGGGCAGCATCTCCCAAGGACCAGGCTGCGGTATTTTAAGTCCTTCCAAGATTATTCTTGCGGCTGAGAGTCTCCGTTGCGCGCTGTTTTGTGTTGGGCTTGGAGCCCTTGCTAGAGCAAGATGATGTCAACGGGAAACATGCTGGAATATTTATTTCTGCCAGAAAGAAAACAATAATAAACACTGAAACAAGCAGTACAAAAAATGTTGTAGGGATTGTGCTGAACTGTCTCCTTCCCTCCTTCACCCTGGGTGTCCTGGGCATATGGTTCCTCCCTGGCCCGAGACCCCGTCATATCCATACACAGTGGGGAGAATTAAAGAGGAAGCTGGCAGCCTTAACATTTAATTTCCTTCCTCTTTCTGGGCTGGTCAGATCCTTTGCATTATTGTAACTACTTTTTTTATCGTGTCTATAAATAGATGTGCTCTCATGTGTCCCATGAAGCAGAGTCGGGCCAAAAAAGTCATTCATTCTGCATAATCAATACATGAAAATGTAGTGGTTACTGGCTCAGATGAGATCTTGTATTGTTAGTTCTGTAGCTGGGAAAAAAATGTTGACTAATAAAGATTAAGGGCTTTTTTTTTCTTTTTATGAAATGCTAATGATGAAGACATGTTTGATATACTGTGAAATACATTTCTCTAATGTGAAGTTTCTGCTTTTTGTTGGGAAAGAGATTCAGTCCCTGGAGGATTTTAGAATTTGTAAATATAAAATTATCTGCTTCAGTGTTTTTTAAAAAAAGGTTGGCAGAAAGCCAGATTACTTACATTACTGTAATAGATTTGCTGACCTCTGACATCTGCTGCAGAGAAGTACATTGAATTTTTCATAATATCAGATGATGCAGATCTAAAAACTCAGTACACTCTGTACCATTATTTAATTCAGGACTTAGTAAAGCAAAATCTTTTTCTGAGTAGCAGTTTATACGTGATTAAACTTAATATTGCCGATTGTAATAAATCAGGATTAGTATAGTACTGATTTGTTAATCTAACTTGTATTGATTTTAAGTTGTCTTTATTTAAAAAAAAAAAATAAAAAGACTGGCTTTTCACAGTGACTGAATTTAATAAGAAGCCCTGTGATAGCAAAGACTCCCCTACTGTTTCTGCTCTTGGCTGGAAAATGTTATTCTTGTATTATTCCGGGGGAAAAAAAAAAAAAAACACACTCATGCTGCTAAAAATCTGCTGCCTGTGGAAAGATTTTTTTAATACACTAGTGCTTACATATTCTATTTATGTTAATTGACTTATAAATAATACATTTTATTAATCTTAATATTGGGATCTTGATCATGATAAAGACTCTTTTATTTGGTCTCCTCGCAGGCTTTACAAGTAAATATTCTTTAGACCACAAAATATTCCCTTCTTTTTCCTTTTTTATGAATACTTTGATACTTCCCCCCCGCCGTGAAATACAGCCACAGTTCAAAGCGACTGAAAACGTGGTTGTCGTTTCCAAAGTGCGATACGTTCGAGGTCTCCGGCTCTGTTTTTTTGGACGTCGTCTTTACCTCTCCTTGCGCAAAGGTTGATTAAATCTTACCTGCGCTGCAAATATTTGACAAAAAAAATAATAAAAAAAAATCTCTTGTTGGTTTCAGACATGTCACATTCTGCTAAACTATTTGGCTAAGAGCAGAGCGCATTCTTCCTGTGTTGGGCAATATTGACCTTAAATTGGCTAAGCCGGCTGCTTTCATGGCATGTGAGCCGGCTGCTTACATGTTCCGAGAGCTGTATTAGCTTTATTACTCCTGCGCTATAAAAACTTCTAATAATCAAATGATAAGATCATATCCTGTGGGTAATTGTGTTGTACCATGACAGGATAACTGAAAAAACATTCGGTGAAAATTGCAACCAACGGAAATCTCTACGTGAATCGGCAATCGTTGGTGTGGCTCGACTCGGCGCTGCTCCCCGGGGTCTCGCAGCCCGCGTTGCTGCCCGGCTCCTCTCCAGCTGCCCCCCGCAGCCCCCCAAAAGCCACCTCGGCGGCAGTGGGGAACGGCAGCCGGCCGGCCCTCCGTTGCAACGAGGAGGGGAAAATCCTAGAACAAGCCATCTTTGTGTTTTGGTTCAGTTTTACCTTAGTCATGCTGCCTCCCCAGTACACGAAACATTTAATTCCAGATTTCCTGCCGCTGGCTCCGGGCCTTTGACCGGCTATGTGAAATGTATTTTTACTGCTGTCCGTCTGCCAACTGCTGAGCTCAGTGAAAAATAACTAAAATGAAAACCTTGTACTCCCACATGAACCCTTAAGATCAGAAAAGGAAATTTAAGCCACGGTTACTAATTAGCGCCAAAGCTAATGAGTTCTGGCGAGGCGGAGGAGGAGTTTGCGTCCCGCGTTACCCTACAAGGCTTGGCGGAGAGCATGCGAGCGGTGATGAATCGCGTTGGCCGGAGCCCTGCACCCGTCCCGGCCGGAGCCACGGGGTTAATCGCGCGGCATCTTTCATGGAAAGGGCCGCTCGCCCGTGGGCCAGGAGCGCCGCCGTCTCCGGTGTCCCGTGGGGCGCCGGACAGCGTCTGAAACCTTTACGGATGGAATATGTAGATTTTTAATGGGCGATGTGTTCCCATGGAAACAAAACAAAAAAGTCAAACACTCCCCTCGCAGTGCTAACAATTATCGTAATAAAATGTGTTTTTATTAAAAGCGATTCTAAATATTTAACACATGGCGGAGCGGCCTTGACGTTGCCCTGTGTGAAACCCAACCTGGCCTGGAGCGAAGTCCACGGCGCTTTGTGCGGCGCGGGGAGGAATTCGGTGTTTTCGCCGATATTTGTGCTTCGCGAACGAAATGTAGCAGTCTCAAGTATGAACAAGACTATTTTTTTTCTTATTCTGCTTAGTTATGCTTTTTATTATATAAACATTAACTGTAATATTACAGTGGGAAGCAGGTATTTGGCAGCTACGTATTATTTTGCTAAGTTTGCATAGAGGGAGCAGTTTCCAGTTTTAGCAGCTGTAACATGTTTAAACTCAGTTTGTAATGGGATCTGAAGATGAATATTCCCTGTGGGCTCTGCTTAGCTTCATTACTGGAGCCCTGCCAAATTCTGGGCTAGAAAGTATTATTCACGCCTCTTTGCACATACCATGTCAGAGCATGCTCAGTTAATGAATTTTGTTTCTAATATAGCATAAATTAGGTTTATATTTTAACATAATTTATGTTGTATTTTATTAAAATGTAAAATATTATGATCACGAGCAATCTAATTTCTGCTCTCTTAAGCCCAAACTGTGTTTGAACATCTAAGTATGTAAATCAAAATTGCATGCTTAGAAACTGATTCTAGGATAACAAACGAATATCTAAACCAAAGGGGTTTCTGCCTTGGAGTCTTAGATTAAAGATAATTAAGGATTCCTGGTATTTGAACAGATTTATGTTGTTTATAAGCAAAGTACATTTTCTTCATAGAGTCAGCTTGTCTTTTAAAAAAAAAAAAACAAAAACCAAAAAACAAATTATATTTGCTGTATTAAAGTTCGTATTTTTCAAGTCTGAGTCTTGTATTAATCCCACAGTGAGTCATTAATCATACCAAATGCATTATAAAAACTTTAATCACTGAAGTTGAAACTGAGATTGTAATGCAATCCATCCCTTTTAATTATATCAGTTATTTTTCCTTTCAGATCAAGAATTGCAAAGGGAAAACAAATAGATTAGAATTCAGTGTGTTTGATGCTTTTGGGGGAGGACATTTTTTTGTTTGTGTTTCTTCCTTGATTTTTTAAAGCAATTTCGTGCACTTTGTGGAGGACAGTTCCACAGTGAAAAATCCCTTTGCTTTTAACTTTGTTCCTCTCTCCTTCCTTAAAAAAGACTCAGTGGCGAAGGCAGTGAGCGTGGTGACTGTCACGGTGCGGGTGCATTGCAGGGGTGGGCTGGTGCTGGCGGCAGTGAGCCGGGTGCTGTGCCCACCGCTGAGGGTTTCCTTCATCCCTACTTGCTCATTGTCGGCCGAGTTCCTGGCACTTGCCCTTGTGTGCAGGGGAACCACCAGCCTGGAAATCGTGTAGCTGTTATCAAGTTGGCTGTGTCTTTGTAGGTGTTTTCCTGGGGTTTGCTGCATGCTTTTAAGGGCAGGGAGGGAAAATAAAAATAAATGGTGGATATTTTATTTTTTTTAATCAGTCGAAAACGTAGTGGCTCGTAGCCTCGCCTGGTACAAATTGGTGTAGCCACATAAACCACTGCAGCGTTACTGACAACTGATCCACTCCGACTCCAACTCCGCTGAATTTACACCACATGATAATCTTGCCAAATAAATTGATATATCATACTCGGATTTGTAGATGTAGAGCTTACACTGTTGCTTTTATGGCGTAGAAGAAAATGGATTTATTAAGTAAACTGCATGTAGTAGATGCATTTTGTTCTTTGCTAGAACGGCAAAACCTGATCAATTATTTGTTCCTTAATCCCCTAGATTAATCCTGCCGTATGAAAGATTTATTAAAGGAGAAGAAGATAAGCCACTGCCTCCAGTGAAACCTCGAAAACAGGATAACAGTTCCCAGGAGGGTGAAGCAAAAACAAAAGTGTCTGGAACAAAACGCATCAAAAACGAAAACCAAAAGAGCAAGAAGGAAAAAGATAATGCACAGAAACCCCAAGATGCATCTGAGGTTGGTTGCTTTCCTGCTTTTCAACTTTTCAATTAAAAATGTACAGCTTTAATCTCGTGAAATCCAATGATAAAATACATAATTTAAACTGGAGAATTCCAGCCAGTTGGCCTTTGAGTTTGCTCAGCAATGGAAATTCAGTTGTTGCGGTACTGTCTGCGTTGGGATTTTGCTGGGCTACAGACAGCAACCGGTTAGGTCCACACTGCGTAGCAGTGATGGCAGGAGACCAAGCACTGGATGTAACCAGTACCATTTCTGCTTATTGTGTTATACAGTGGTCGCCACTAAAAGATCAGCAGCTGCCAAAAGGAAACCACACAACTACCACAGTTATTTCCTAATCTAAGTATAGGGTGCAGGAACCTCTAATACTGTTGATAATACTGTGGTAACTGTTGGACACAGCTGATTTTTATAACGGTAACCTCTGGATCAGCCCTTTTGTGGCACAGATGTGTGCACATCTGTCGAAAAATGTATCGCTCCCCCGGATTTTTATCGTGTTATACTGAATTTCTCTTTGAACTGAAAGGTCAGATTTTGAGGGAACCACCTCCCAAGCCCTAACTGAGACCAACTTCCCTCTCAGGTGCCGCAGGTGTTTTTCAGCTGAGGTGGTTTCCTGTTGTGCCACATGCTTCACATGGGCAGACCCCGGTTTCCACGCATAGCCACGTTACCTGCAGACGCAGGACAGCTCTCGTGGAAGAGATGTTATGTCCACAGCATAAGATAGATCAGTAGGATTCATATTTGCCTGCAAATAAGGGTAAATTTCACATATTGCTAAGCGATACAAAATCAATGGGGTTTTTGCTCCAGTGCTACTTCAGCACTTGCTTTTGCCTGTCCTGCGTGCTCTCCCCTGTGCCCCGTGTGAAAGAGTCGTGCCCCGTGGGAGCGAGGCGGTGAAGCTCCTCGCACACAACCCCGGCACAAGACGTTGCTTTTCCTGTCTCAGTCTGCCAGGTCGCAGCAGCCTTCGAGGCGTTGCAGTGAAAGTAAGTATGTAAAGAATGCCGAAACATATGACGTGCCCGGCAGACTGTGGCTGCTCCTTTGACTTCATTGCCATCTGGCAGGTACATAAGTCCTCTTTCTAAACCGGTTTGGAAATAGGTATTGAGCCAGCTACCAAAAGTCCTCCTCCTCATTGTTTTAAAAAAACAATGCAGGACTAGTAGGCACAGATGCCTTAGACTTTGCGTACCCAGTTTTGAGAACAGAAGATTTAGATTTTCATGTCCCACTACCTCTTTCAGTTGTGCTTACACGGGCAATTTCATCTCCCATCCAAACCAGAATTTATGTTTTAAATTGCCTTGATCAACAGTACCTTTAATATCTAATGTGAGAGCATTCCACAGAGAGGGGAGGGTTTTTTTGTTTTCTCTCACACTATATTTTCAGAGCAGGGAACCCTGTTGGGGAAAAAAACCCCTTTGCTTCTGAGGAAAAATACTTAAGAGAGGAGAGCGCGCACAAACCCACTTCAGTCACTGGAAGGCTGCAACACGAATTGCCCAAAGCAAGGAGATGCGAAGCAGAGGCTTGTGCTCCCTTTCCCTCTCATTCCTTCATGCCTGGTTATTTATCAAGGGGTCTTGGATCAATAAGATACGTTACACGCTATCCGTACCGCCGCCGCTAAGCACAACATAACAAGTCAGCAACAGAGCGTCAGCCTTAACTTTGAATTTCCTTGCTTTTGTTGTTCCCTATCTCAAACTTCCTGCTGCTTAAACTGCAGTTATTTTTGTGTGGTTTGCAGGAAGAGTTCTTAAGCTGCGTTTATCGGAAATGTAGGGAGCCTAGACGAGACAATAAAAATGTACAATTGTGGCACATTCCTATTGTAAAATAGTACCTTTTGTACCAGAATTAATGTCTCCTCCCTGACTGGGATGGAAGACGTGTCCTGCCCCTCTTTAATCAGGGTGGGTGATCAAGGACCTCAGCTTTCCTGCAGGTCACCGTACAGGTAGGTGGTCACATGAAGCCCGAGCAGCGAAGGAGCCTGCAGGGCTGGACGCTCCACCCTGGGTGGAGTCCCTCTCACTCCAGCCATCCCCAGCAGAGGAGCCCCGTGCCAGGCTCCGCATTTGGGTGCAGTCCTCATCTGGGCACAGCAGTGGTGGTGTGTTGCTCACGGGGAGCCTCTGTAGCCACACATGCAGGCGTGTGGGCACGGTGCCAACCGAGCCACCGCTTCAGCCACCTCTGCCCGTGGCCTGGGAGCTGGCCGCGGCTGTTAGCTGTAAACGCGTCATCGAGTTACAAACGCACGGTGCTCTCAATTGCATGTTCAACTCATACACCATGAGAAGTATGCAGGGAGAGAATATAACTTTAATTTTTTAGAGTCGCATTTGCTTTCACTGTTTTGCTGCCGTCACAAAGACATTGTCAATGTAAGGAGAGAGCAGACAAAATGCTATTAGCCTTAGACTGTGCGTTTCCTCACAATAGCTGAAACTTCAATCAAAATGTTGCTTAACAGAAACAAAGAGCAGAATGTACAGTTATTAAATATGATTTCTCTCTTCTTTTCCTCCTCCTTGCTTTGCTCATCTGTCTGGTATTTTCCTGTAATTTTATAAGCTCAAGGGACCAGCGATGGTGCTTTGTAAAGGACCTAATGATGGTATTTGGCTGCAAAAGGCAGCCATGAGTTTAAAAAGAAGAAGTTAGGATGACTAACAGACACTGTAACTAATGGCCAACCAAATAGACAGGAATATTTAAAAGCAGCTGTGAAGAAATAAATCTCTGAGAGGGTTAGATTCGTTAGGACCTTCTCCGATCTCCTGCTCCTTTGACAGACCATAAAGCAGCATTTAGATAATAACTTTCTCAATGCGTCTTATCTTTACAACGAAGAAAGAAAGAAAACAATAGTAATAAAGGGCTCACACAATGCTGCTGTTTTATGACTGTCTTCTACCACGACATGTCAGAGGAGAGTGACAGCAGTTTTGAAAAGGGCTGTCAGTCAGCTGGATCGCAGATGGGACGCTCTGGTGACCTCTGCGGGTCACAGTTCAGCCGGCTACATAATGGGATGAATAGTGTGAATTGTGCACACAAGCTTTATTAACGGGGGAGCAGAAAGAGCTGTGGTCCCATTGACGATAACGTATAAAAGCCATGTTTGTAATAGCGGGCACACACACTTACTGAATGTTGACAACTTCATTTTAATCCGTTAATAAAAAAATGTGTGTCCTAGTTAAGCTGTGGCAGTGATTTGCTGCCTACAATAGGGATTCCTAGTATGCCATTTCTATCATTTTCACACTTTAATGCAGAACTGGGTGTGAATGATCTCCTCTGTGATCGCTGAATTTTAAGATAGCTACGCTAGAGAGACTTTATGTAAGAAGAAAACATGGGAATCGTGTCATTTTCATAGGTGAAGTTGGCTAGCAGGAGAAATTTCTATAATTTCTTCTGTGTTATGAAATCTGCTCACCTGCATTTGCCTAATTAATTTTAAAAGAGTATAACCTCAGCATACAGCTATCTGGTCAAGCCTCTGATGCCTCTCATCAGGTTACAAACATCTGCTGTTTTGAAATGCCTTATTGTGACCCTGGCAGGGGTGGTGCATTTCTTAATATTTCCAGGAGGTGCATCTCTTTGTTTGAGTCCAATACCTGGTGTTAGAGCCTTCACCTTCCAGCAAGGTGATTGACAAGTGCTTCTCTAAAAGTAGCCAGCGGTGTTCTGTGTGTGATCTTACGAACAGCCTGCCCTAACGCACCGCGTTCTTATTACTGTCTGTTGAATCGTTTTATTAGGTTTCATCAGAACAAGAGAAGGATCAAGAATCAGCAGACCAGAAGAACTTCCCTGAACATCCTACAACAGGAGAGATGAAACAACCCGTGCAAGGCCCCCCATCTCTTTTACCAGAGACAGCTCGGCCGCTGCCTCTGGAAAAGACAGACCCGACAGAAAACATCACAAACAGTGAAAAAGCCAAGGAGGAGGTTCAGCACTCATCCTCTTTCTCAAGTATATCCATGCCTCCAGAAGACGACACTGTGCTGGATGCCACCGTCACGAAACGACCACATCCCCCAGCAGATGCCCTGGAAGACACAAAGCCTGAGCAAAGACTGCACAAAGCTTTCACTGACAGCTTAGAAAGCGAACCTCCAGAAATGCCCTTCACGACTTTCCCGGTCCAGCTGCCTGCTCAGAGCGACGTGGAAGACGACAAATTGCCAGAGATGGCCGATTACATCGCAAACTGCACTGTGAAAGTGGACCAGCTGGGAAACGAAGATATCCACAACGCACTAAAGCAAACGCCCAAAGTACTGGTGGTCCAGAACTTCGACATGTTCAAGGAAAAGGAGCTGCCCGGGTCCATGAACGACGACTCCACTTTTGGTTACACGCCGCTGCTCTACTCCAAGGGTAATCCAGGCATCATGTCACCCCTGGCGAAGAAGAAGCTGCTGTCACAGGTCAGTGGGGCAGCCCTGTCGTGTAGCTATCCTTATGGTTCTCCTCCCCCTTTGATCAGCAAAAAGAAACTGAACGGCAGAGATGAGCTGTCCTCAAGTATATCGCAAGGTCCCCACGCCCCTAATACCGATCCTGTAGCAATTAATAGGCCCTCAGTCATACAACACGTGCAGAGTTTTAAAACCAAGGAAGAAAGGAAATCGATTAATGACGTTTTTAAACATGACATGCTAAGTAAACCAGATCCTCAGCGCTGTGATTTTTCAAAACATCACCTCAGTTCTCTTGCCGAGTCATATATACCGAAGACGGATATGCAGGACTGCAAAGATAAAATGAGTGAGAAAAGGGCACTGCAGCACTCCCATGTCCCCACTTTCTTGGCAGATTTTTATTCATCACCTCATCTGCACAGCCTTTATAGGCACACAGAACACCACCTTAATAACGAACAGACATCAAAGTACCTCCCCCGGGACATGTTCAGAGAGTCTGAAAATATTTCTACTTTTACTCAACACAAACACCAAGAAAAACTAAATTTAAATTATCGCCCATCTTTGCATCAACAAGAAAAAAAGGCAGCAGTGGAGGCCTCCTCAGATGATCAGCCAACAGATTTGAGTCTTCCAAAGAGCATACACAAACAGACTGCAAAGGCTCCAGGCTCCAGCCTCCCTCATTCATCCATGGCCCCGCAAGAAGGCAAAGGTATCTCCCCGTTCCAGGCTGCGAGCAGCCAGGCAGTGAGCCTAGACTGTAACCCCAAAGCTTGCCGCGTGTCCCCCATGGCCATGACAGCCCCGAAAAAACACAGCGAGTTGCTCCACAGGTCTGGGAAGCAGCAGGCCCAGAGGCTGGAGAACCTGAGGAAGATGGAGGGGATGGTGCATCCTATCATCAGTCGCAGAACGAGCCCTCAAAACGTGGGGGCTGCCCGGCCTTTGAAACGGAGCCTGGAGGATTTGGACAAAGTCATTTCAGAAAAAAAAATCCGAGCTGTCTCTCCTCTGCACTTAGCAAAGGAGACCGCGGCGAAAGACAAGGTTCCCGACCCAGAGGGGGAAGGCAGCAAGCCGGTGCACGGCCTCCACTCCGGCAGCGTGCTGGAAAGCCACAAATTTCCCCTTTCGGCCCCCATCTTCCCAGGCTTGTACCCGGGAAGCCTGTGCACGGGGCTGAACAATCGCCTCCCGCCCGGGTATTCTCATCCCCTGCAGTACTTGAAAAACCAGACCGTGCTCTCCCCGCTAATGCAGCCTTTGGCTCTTCACTCCTTCATGGTGCAGAGACAATTCCTCACGTCCCCTGCAAACTCCCAGCAACTGTACAGACACTTAGCTGCAGCAACACCTGTAGGAAGTTCCTACGGTGACCTTTTGCATAACAGCATTTATCCTTTAGCTGCTATAAACCCTCAAGCCGCATTCCCACCTTCCCAGCTGTCCTCTGTACATCCCAGCACAAAACTGTAAACCCCCTCGCTCAAAAAAAAAAAAAAGGTCTGAGGAGAAAAGTTAAGTTAGCGACATTCCTCCCCCTGTGACGATGTCTCGCGGATTCAGCCATCGGTATTTCGGTCAACCGGGATGCAGTCGTACCCCGCCCAGCGGAGCGCTTCGGAGTTTGGAGATGGGACTGCTCCTTTAATTCTGGGTCCCACATCAGCCCCCTCGCCCCTTATCCCTGTCCCTGCAAAAAAAAACAAACAAAAAAAACCAACAAAACAAAACAAACAAAAAAAGAAAAAAAAATCATTGAATTTTGCGTATGTTTTTTCTGAAAGGACTCGTATGCGGTAAGAGCAGATGTTCAAAGGGAGCCGTGGAAATGTGGGCTCGGTCCTGAGCTCACCGAAACCCCCACAGGGGCTGCGGTCGCCTTTCGCGCTGAGCGAGGACCAGGGGCCGTGCCTTGTGGCAAGTCAGTCAAGAACTCGAGGTGAACCTGGCAAGGAGAAGTGGGCCAAGAATCCGTACAATCAGTGGATGTGCTTTTTTTTTTGGGGGGGGTAACTTTTCCTGACTTTTAAAGATTCAATCAATGCAATGTATAGTGAAACGGCAATAGATTTCTCATTTTAACACTATTAGAACAGAAGGGTAAACACTGTTTAATTTGACTGTACATATCCACTTCGTAAACTACCAGTGTCACATTTGGTCACAATAATTTATATAGTTTTGTTTGTCCAGTATATTCTGTGCTCTTTATGTTTGGGTTTTATTTTGTTTGTTTCAGGTTTCTTTTTTTTTTTAAATTAAACAGTATCATTTTATCTGCAACTTTTTTTAAAGGCTGTGGCTGTCCAAATTTTTTTTTTTTTTAATATGTTTGTAATTTTTCCAGTTTCTTTATACTTTCGAGCAGCATTTTTGTTTCGTTTTTGTGGTAACGTTTACTGTTTACAAACTGAAGCAACTGGTTCAGATTAATCTTAATGGTTATAAACATACTGTAGGTGAGGTCACGGTGCAAGGATGCGAACAAGGTTCCTTTCCCCATGGTCCGCCCCTGCGAGGTGCTGAGCACCTCTCGCCCTCCTCCTGTCGTTTCGGTGGCTCCTGCGCCGCTTCCCCCCGTCCCACCGAGCTTCGCTTTCCCGTATCGTGGTCTGTGAATTTGTCAAGCATTGTACTTAAGCTTACCTGGGCTGTGAAACCCTCCTGCCTACCTGAGAAAACGGTCTTGGAAACAAAACCTCCCTGGCACAAGCTGCTGGATGACAAAGGAGTCCAGAAACCACATTTGTAGTTTGCGAGAATGTCGAGAATTTCAGAAACTAGGACGGGTGCCAGCGTTGATGCGGATCAGATGCTTACGGGGCCCGGGCCAGGTGAGCGGCCGGGCTTGGGAGGATGGGTAGGGGGGTCGCGTGCGGGGGTCAGGATGGTCCTTCCAGACCCCTGTGGGGATCTCAGCCTCTCCCTGGGCATCCTTTCGCAGGGGGAGAGCCCGGGCGTGGAGGGGCTGGGTTTTCCTGCGGAAAGAGCTTCCCTATGGCTGTGTGTTCACTTTGAAGGACATCGCCGCCACGCAGCTGAGCGCAGGCGTCGGTAAAGCAAAGTGTGACGCGGAGGCTTTTTACAATGTGAAAGTTGGTCGCGACTCAAACGGTCTCAGTTACTGTTCAAAGACAGCGTAATCAATAATGAAAAGAAAAATGGAAACTACTAAGAAACACTTTGCATGCTAGGCATGTCATTAAATTTTCCCGTGATATGAAGCCAAATACAATATATAATGTATCATACTTAATATCCAAAGGTGGAAACCAGAATAATATACTCGTCTACTGTTAAAGATCCAGCTTCTTCAATTAAATACTTTATATTCCTGTGGTAAAACTATATTTAATTGATTGATAAACAGACTAGTAGAACTTAGAACATGGATGTGCCAGTGCAGAGCATCTTGCTGCTCCACAAGCCATTCAGGAGACAGAACCGCAGGCTCAGCCGGGCGGAGGCCACGGTGCGGAGGACATCTCTAGTAAAGTTGCACTAGATCTGAATCACGTGAGAATCAGGTGTTTGGGGATGGGGGGAAGAGGGAGGGGGGAAGGGGAGAGAATATAAAAATCTACAGCAAACGCAAACAGAAGCTTGTCGTGTGTTTGGCAAAGCAAACGCTTCTCTTTCTCGTTTCGGTTAAGTTGTGTGTTCCTGGAGTTGCGCATTCATTTAAGCAAAGTGTCCGATTTCCCTTTTGGTTACCTCCCGTTGGAGTTTGGTGGTAACCTTTTTGGAGCTGCGCTGAGGCAGCACGGGGCTGGGGGAGAGGGGAGGAGGGCTTCTGGCTTGCCCTGCAAGGAGACCGGCTGCTGCTGGCTGGGGAAGCATGTAACACTGGGCAAAACGTCAGGGCGAGGGGAAAGAAATGGTAGCATAAACCCCCAGCAGAAGCGGTGCATTATTTGTTTAAAAACTCTTAACAGAAATCTTGGAAATCTTTCAAAAGACTGTTGAATTCTCCACTGGCTGAAAAGTCTTTATTTTTTTTTTTTTAATGTCTTAAATGAGGCTTTTGTTTGCATTGTCTGAGTTCAAGGGGCCTTATTGCTGAATGAAATTGCACAAGCCTTTCTTTGTGCAATCAAACCATTGTTATTGGTAGGTTCGTAAAGGAAACTGTGGAATCTAATTGGCAATAGAGTCATAAATCTATTAAACGGGAGCCGGTTCCAAGAAATGTTGCAATTCAAACGCACTGTGTCCAGGATTCATTAGGGATACTAAAGGTTGTGAGATCCAAAGGAGAAGGCCGGCAGCAAACAGCTCGCGTGTGGCTCCTGGCCGCGCGCTGAGCCGGGCTTCGCGAAACGTGTGGGAAGGAGGGTCTGGCTCCCGGTAAATTCCCCACCCTGGGCAAGGCTGGAGGCGAACAAGCTGGCGTTTTGTGGCGGGTCTGTCTCAGCCGCGTGCTGGCCTGATGCAGGGAGTCTGCCTGGTGTGTCGGTGCCCGGGATGTAGCTCGTCCCAGCTGCAGAGGAGGCAGCTCGGCAGCCCCTGGAGCTGGCGCGGGAGGCGACTGCTGTGCCTGCCCCCGCCAGCAGCCCTGCCCCGTTTGGGGGGCGCAGGGCTGCCGCCTCCGGAGACCGCCGCCGGGACCCCTCGCCGCTCTCCCGCCCGCTCCCTTCCGTGGCGGCGGTCAGTGAGGTCGCATCGGGTCCAGTTTTGGAGTTATGATTTTAACGAGTGTCGGGACTTCTCGCGCTGGTGTGAGGCGGCTGCGTTGGCAGCGCTGCCGTGGGCGCTTCCCGCGGCGTTTGCTGTACGCGTGGTTGAGGTTTCGCTCGTTCTCTTCCTCCTCCTCCCCTCTCCCCCCAGCCCCGCAGTTTTAAATATGTTCTAATAATGGCAGCATAATCTACTAGCTGTTTATACTTTTTTAACTTTCTGTTGATGTAAATATTGTATACTTTTTGTGATTCAAGTTATGTAGCCTATATGCTCTGTAAGGTGATGATTTGTATATATAAAAATGGCCCAGTAATATTATATAGTTTCCCATTTAAAAGGTTATTGAGTAACCTTTGTGTTAGTTTAAACACTACCAGAAATAAAGCTGAGCCAACTATAAACACTCAATTTTTGTATGTTTTCCAAATTGTACTTATTAATGCTTTTGATACTGTATTATGTGCCAATAGTTTCCCAATCACATAGCAGGCAAAAGATATTTTGTACTTTTTGATCCACTGTAATATTTAATAAAAAATGTTACTATCTGTTCCCTTTTGTGTTTGATTAATAATTCCGTAAACAGCCCTTATCGCAATGGATTACATATTATCCCATCCGACCTTTCAGCCCTCTTATATTGGCTTTTCTAGAGAAAATATCTCCTCCTGCAAATGATTAGATTAAAGAAATGGAAGTTTGCTATTTCCTAAAGGAGGAAGAGACAAGATCTTCAGTCTGTGCCCCTCTATTTTTGCGGTGTGCTCGCGTTAAAGCGTGGCAGTGGCCAGGTTGACAGTAGGAATAGCTTTCGAGGGGGGTAACAGCCATCCATAGCCAGTGGCTCCAGTAGCAAATTTGCTTCATTTGCAACTCAGAGCAGGATTTTTTTTTCCGGCAGTATTGCAGCCTCGAGCTGGGACCCGAAAATCACCCTAGTTCCTCCGGCTCACCACGAGGAGTTTGGAGTCAGATGCTAACTGGTAATTTTGCTGATGACAGTAAACAGCCACCAAATAAAATTAATTTGTACTCTGTTCCTTGACAGGTCCAAAAAGCTCCCCTAAACTTGGTCGCCCTTTGAGAAGCCGTTATCACAGCAGTCGGAGTGCTGTCACACACCTGCTCTCTCTGGCTGAGAAAATCATCTCCTTGCTGTAGGTCGGGACTGGGTACCACCCTCGCCTGGCAGCAGGGCTGGCTGTAGTCCCAGATCATGGCTTAACAACGTGGTCCTGAGGGGTGTGTGTAGGGGGGAACCTTCCCCATCCATGGGAGTCCCAGGAGCTGAAGTCTTGAGCTCACAGTGGTCCGAGGCTGCTGCTGCTTCATGCATCTGCGCATGGCTGAGGCTGTTGGCAGCACAAGCACTCGCCGGTGCCCCAGGAGCTCTTTCCCACTCGGCATCTCCAAGAGCAGTGCAAGCCACAGGCCGAGGCTGGGATGCGGCTACGGTACGTGCTGCTGTTGACAATGTCACCCCCAGCACGTGGGGAAGAATGAGAGCACGGCACGCAGCGGGGAGGCTGCTCCCCTGACCGTGCTGTAGCCAGGCAAGCACGGGCCAGGTTGATGTCACTGTTGGATGAGGCTTCCGTATATGCAGTGCGGTTGAGGGAAAGTCTCAAAAAAAAGCATTTATTGTGTATGCTGGGAAATGAGGGGAAATACCAGCTCCGGGGGAGAGGTTGGGCACGCGTGAAGCAGCGCAGCGCCATTGATCGCCACGGGCTGCGTCAACGCAGAGGCTGCATGTGCCCGGGGGAAGCCAGGGTGACATCTGCCTGGTCCCTGCACAAAGCTCCGCGGAGCAGCTCCACGTGGCCCTGCACTGCCTCTCTGGTGGGGACGCTCCAGGAGTGGGCGTGAGGGCAGGACATGGTGTGGCCCACCGGCGCGGCTCCCAACAAGGTGCTTCCTGAGCCAGCGAGAGGGTCACGGCTGCACGTCATCGCCCTCGACAAACTCTCTTCTCTTTGATGTCTGAGTCTTCATTCAATCATTTGCTCTTCAGAGCAGGCTCTGCAAGGACTTCCATGGTTTCAGTGTGCACTGTGTATAAGCAGATGGAATAAACCTTACAGCTGGATCCTGGGGCATGTGGCTGGTTGCAGATGCTCTGCCAGCAGCTGTGGCTCCTGCCAGCCTCTCAGTGCTGACACCAAACCCGTGGTGACACCAACCTGTTGGGAACGGGGCCCTTCCTCTCCTCCTCTGCTGCACCAGAGCACCTCCTTTGCTCCTTAAAGAAGTTTTCAGGAACATTTTTAGGAAGTTTCTGCTGCCAGGAGGAGTGGCTCACACACAGCCGTCACCGGTGATCCTCACCGACACCATCATTGCGCTGGAAATCGCAGCACTTGCCCATAGGCTTTCCAGGAATATCAGCTACCTTCGGCTCTTTCCAGAGCAAGGAAACTGGAGCCTGACTCTCTGCCTTCCCCAGTCTGGGTAGGCTCACAACCGAGGTGCTCTTGGAGCATGTTGCCTCTCCAGCTGAAGAGAAACCTGGGAGGGCTGGATGGCCTCGAGGAGAGCAAAAGGAGTGACCACCAAAGCATCCACGGTCTCCCTTGTGTTCATCCAGACCTGTGGCTGCTTGAGGTTTGCATTTCTGCAGGAGAAAGCTGTGGCCACAGCTGTGGCTGGGGCCCAGGTAATGGCCCCTCCTGCCCCCAGCACGGGAACCTGCTTTTAAAGTGGTGCGTGTCCAGCCAGCAGACAGGGGTGCACAGGCTGCTGTTTGCAACTTAATCCGGGTTTTCGTTTAGCTTTTCCATTTATTAAAAAAATAAAGAGCGTTGGCGATGTTAGATGCTCCATCTAGTGTCTCACCTGGGGAATGGGCACCCGGTGTCACAGGCGACGCCTGGGACGAGATGTCCCCCATCCTTGGGTCAGTGTGTCGGGGACAGAACCCTCCTTTCCCGCAGTACAGGTGCCGCGAGGTGTGGCCGGCCGAGGTGCTGGCAACAAACACGTTCAAAGCCAAACTAGACAAATTCATCAATATCTTTGTGGCTGCTGCAAACCAACGGCTCAGGTAGGAATGCTGCATTCAGGAGACTTGAAAGTCTTGAGCAGTGGCAGCTGCAAAGACCTCCTCGTGCCCACCAGTGGGCAGGGGGCGTCGGAGGGCTGGCCATGGGGCCGGCACGTGTGCCTTGTCCTTGGGTGCTGCCTGCGTCTCCCCTGCCATAATACGGGGACACAAAAATTCTGGTAGCTCCCTCCTCCTCCTCCTGCTCCTGGAGACAGCACTGCTCGACAGCGGATGGGTTTTTTTTTGGTGATGAACATAAAAGTGTAACAAATTGCTGATTAGCCAATTAGTCATCTCATGGCAATCACCATAGCTCCCAGCCCGAGCCCGGTCCCGTGGGGTGCTGAGGGCTCCAGGACCCGGCCACACTGCCCTGCAGCCAGGGTGCAAACCTCGCAAATTTTATTCAGTTTGCTCTGCAACTTAGTTCAGGAAAGTAAAAAGAATCCCTCGCCATGAGCGAGTCCAGACCCAGGGCTGGGCAGTCGCAGTGCCAGTGGGCAGTGCCGTGTCCCCAGGGACATGGCTGTGCACCTTTCCTGGGCGGGTGCCCTGCTCTAGCCACCTCATAGCAATGGGGGGGAGGGGGATGTTGAGCCACTCACAAAGCTGGCACACAGGCTCTGCCTTGTCCCCCCCGCCATGCACAGCTCTTGGCACTGCCGCTCAGACCCTCTGCAGTGAGCACGAGGTGTTCCCCCTCCTCTCACGAGCCTGCCTCTGTTTTTTCCAGTGGTATTTTTGTTTGCAAGCTCCCCAAAAAGCAGCCGGGCAAAGTAAGCTCTCCCCCTGCGGCCCCCCCCCCCCCCAGTGTCTGTGGAGCTCTCAGCTCTCAGATGAGGAATAAAGCCATTTGTTTCTAATTATATTTGGCAGCCGCTCAGAGAATTTAGGACTAAAGCACGCAAATTTTATTTTTTTTTCTCCTGATTAAAGCACTTGACCTCATAAGCAAAAGGCAAAGATTTCAACACACACCCCCAAGTAAGCTAGGAACAAACTGTGGAGAAAAAACCAAAACCCTTTGCTTAGATAGATACACAAAATAATTCATTATGAAACAAAAGGCAGGATATTCAGCGCATAGCTCGCGCTTGCCTGGGGCTCGGCTCACCACCCAATTACCGCTTTTAAAGCAGGGAGCGCTTACTCCGAGCTAACGCGCGTGCTGAAGGCCCACGTGCGCCGTCGAGCCCACGGCACGCACGTGACCGAGGCCCGTTCGCTGCCTCTGGGAAGAAAACCTCTCACGGCCACGCACCGGTCTGCCTGGCCCCAGCGCCCGGTCAGATAGACGGATGGCTGGGACAGAGCCTGGTGGCTCGGGGATGTGAGTTATCATCACCTTTCTGTTTTTTTCCCCCCATATTCCTAGGCTGAAATAGTTGCTGCCCATCAGAAGGAGGATGCAGCATCCTCGATGCCTAATTTCCAGCAGCAGCTGCCCCAGGGTGCCCGGGACAGCGAGGCAGACCATCCTTCCTTCCTTCCACCCATCAGCACTGGGTGATGCAGTGTCCAGCTCCCATGTTTACTATTCTCCTCAGCTTTAGTAACAGCACAAGGATGTGTTGCAACTGCAGAAGAGTCAGCTGGCTCCCGACCAAGAGAAATAGCAATGATCTTGATGGCACCCTTTAAAATAGCAGAGAAACCAGCTCAAACAGAAATTAACTACCCTGCGAGGTTCTGTGGTCCATAAAATACTTCCCCCAGCTCCATGGTTTTAAAATAACATGAAAGAAATACTTTCCATAAAAAGTAGTTAACTAGCATACAGATTTTTTTTTAAGTCATAATTCTGAGAGTCATACCCAAACAAAATAGTTATACAAGCATTAAATTATACATTAAAGGCGGCTGATAGAGACAGTGAATTGCAGAGCTACCACGTAAGATTTCAGATATACAGATAGGAAGCATTATTAACATTTCTATTAAAGGTGACCTACAAAAGAGGGACAAAAATAATCTGTGCCACTTTTGATTTCTGGTGATGCAGGCGACAGTGAACGTGACATGGCTCCAACCCAACTGCCACCAAGTCACACCATCATCAGCTCCGTCTGCTTCCACTCCCCATCCTTTCCTCCCAAAATTAATGAAGGAGCGCAGAGAATTGCTTTCTGCTGGAACTGCAAATATCCAGGCTGATGGTCTCTGTTTTAACTGAGCAACTTCCTTGAAGGGTGTAAAGCGGATAGTTTTCCCCATGCTCACCTGAAATAGGGAGATGGTGAATTTTTGGTAGAGTGAGATTTTTTTTCCCTGTCCACTCGACTGGGTGCCAGAGGTTTGACCAGGCAAGCAAAGGCGGAAAAGGGCAGAGCGGGCTGCAGCAGGACTGGGGTGGCTGCGTTCTGACGGGTGGCTCCTCATGGACGGCTTATTCTGCATCTACCTTATGCTGGTTCTTCTGGGGGTTCCTGTGAGGGTTGGTCCTGCGCTTCAGAGGTTTTGTAATGCCTGTGGGCCTTATGAGATACATAATTATAAAAATCTATAATGAAAGATATTAAATATATATTTATATAGATAAAAATACATATACTTCCATTATATAAATATATAATGAAATATATAATTACCACCAAGACTGCTGCTCCCCTCTCCCTGGAGACTGAGGTTGCTTAACAGGTTATTTGGTTGCTGTTAGTTTCAAAATTCATTTGGAAGAAACCGACAAACAATTTGAAATACACAGGCACACACAGAAACATACCTTAACTGCACAAGCAGCACGTCTGTAGGTGACCAAGCTTACACAATTGAGGATGCCCAATATATTAATTTTCTTCCTGCAGCCACAGGACTTGGCTGCCAGGGAGCTGCCACTGTCCTGTCTGGGTTCCCCCCCAGCCAGCCATGGCATTTGCAGAACTGTGGCTAGATGCCAGCTGAATTTCTGGTGGAGAAAATAGTCAGCAAGGGGTAGAAAATACCAGTTTATATACAACACTGAAATATAGAGTGTGTGTGTGTGTTCAGTGCTGCTGCACGTCTGCAAGGCTGACGTCCCTGTTGGGGTGGCAGGGGCTGCCGTCCTTGGCTCACGGCAGCCAGGCAGAAGGGACAAGGCACCTTCTAAATGGCTCATAAGCAAGGAGGTGAGACCAATACAAAATAATGCAGAAAAGAGGATTACTGTTAACCTGTAAAGTACCAAGGACTTGGCATTTGCCACGAGGGCAATAAGGTCACAATAGGACCACTGGTGTTCTTGCACCGGAGTGGTCTTGCTCCAGTGCTTGTTCTTTGGCAGCACGGATCCTGCCCACATAACCGGGCCATAGCTGGCGTTAGGGGGGACTTGCAGGAGAGTGAGGGGTGGGTGATTTTATACCAGCTTCTCTGTGTGATGCAGAGCATTTGGGTTTTAACTTCAGGTTATTAATATACCATGACTCCAGATTTCTAACTGTAGCCTGTTTTTCTGTACCATTAGTATCTGTGTTGTGGTGAGCAAAGGATTTCATGTATCATTAGCGTTTGTTTTCAACAGAATTTCCTAAATCTTGTCATTCTCAGATTTTCATCAGAATCTCCCAAATATTTCTAATGCCTAGATGGGCTCCTAGAAGGCCGGGCTCGATTGCCCCTCATTAAAAGCATGCTCCTCTTGTCACAGGTGTTCTAAAAAGTTGTTTCAGTGTTGTCCATGAAGGCCTGGGTCTAAGGGCAGTAAGCCGAAGGGCGCTGTGCTGCAGCCAGCCATTCCAGTGTGCCCCGAGCTTTGTCAAAGCTTTGCCAGATGGTTCCTGAACTTCTGCTGCAGCTAGACTGTAGATGTTCATTTTCAGAAGTAAATGTCAGGTGTCTCCATTCTTCCAAGCACAGCTGAGTTTAGATCACCTCTTGTGCTTGTGTATTGCTCTTTTATCTTACAGCATTAAATACTCGGAGTGAAGCTTAAATAAAGCAAAATCAAAACCCTACGTGAGGTTTTGAGCTCAGCAAGGTGCCTCCAAAGGAGCAAATAACACTCATGTGCAATGTGTGCCTAGAGCAGCAGCGAGATGAGGTGACTTATGCGCAGCACAGCAAGTGAAACCCACCGGCTGGTCCCCAGTGGGCAGGCAGCATGGGCAGGGAATGCGGGCAGGCAGCACGGGTAGGGAATGCAGGCATGCAGCACAGGCAGGGAATGTGGGCAGGCAGCACAGGCAGGTAGCACAGGCAGGGAATGCATGCAGGCAGCACGGGCAGTGCCCTCCAGACAGCTGCCAAAGTGGAGCAAGTTTCCTGGGAAGCAGCGCAGATATTCCTGCCAGAGCTCCCGGAGCGCTCACCCTGGCCGGCCGGTGGTCCGGGAGCCAGGTGGCCGCAGGGTGGCCGTGTGGACCATCTGGCAGCCTGCCTGCAGCAAGGGCCAGGGGCCCTTTGGAGAAAGACTTGTGAAGTGTTTTGTCGAACACTTGGTGTTTTAATGCTTACGGAAAGTATCCCCCGTCAGCAAAACCAGAAGAAGCTGCCGAAGCATGCTGCGGCTGAGCATCCATCTGCTTTGCCGTCACGGACGTCTTGTCTCAGGACGTGATAATTGCACAATAAAATCTTGGTCCCTGCTGAAGAGCAGGATGGGCGGGTGTAAGGTAAAACTGCTGTACAGTTGCCTTTTAATTTACATGAGCTTTTGAATTAGGCAAAGTGCGTCATTCATTCAGCCACAATTTTGTCTGATATGAAAGCAAGAAGCCAGCACTATTCCATCAAGGGATGGAGGAGCACGGATTATATTTTCCCACCTGGAGCTATATTGCAGCCCAACCAAACGCTATCCAATAACCGATATAAAATAAACTTGAAATAAATAAAGCCTGACAACAACCCACCGCATTATGAGTTTCCCTCGGTGAGATCAGCCATATCCATTTCAGTGTGGACGAGTTTCTGACCCAAACCAAATCTCCTATAAGGCAGCTGCTGCTGATGCGACTCTTTTCCAAACTTGTGCAAAGCATCTATAAAAGACAGAAGAGAAAGGTCTGAACTGCTGCGGTGAACGGCCTGGCCTCGGAAGCAGGACTAGGAAGGCAGGGGTGGTAATTCATTAAGACATTCCAGAGGTCAATGGGAAGAGGATTTTCCTTCCAGTAACTTAAAATGTGGCGTGAAATGCTACTTTTGCAATGGGATTGATGGAGGCAAAAGGTCGAGTGATTTATCAAAGGTCAGAGGGAGTCCCACTAAAGAGCGTGCCTGTAGCAGCTATTGATTATCAGTCCTCCTCCGTTCAGGGGCAATAGTTGGATCAAGGGATTGAAATCAGCACTGTAAGGAACGCTGGTTGCCAACTCCATCCGGCTTTGGCTTTTCGGACAGGGCCTTATAAGGTTGTGTAATGACAATCCCAGAAAGGACAGATGAGCTGTACATTATCAGAGCTAGGCTACAGCTCCATATGGACCAGAGGCAAAGGAATTACCGCTGCAGGCTGGATACTTCAAACAAAGCAACAAAGTTACTTGGACTAGAAATCCTGTGGCCCCTCTGTCTCCAGGGGGCTGGCTGGGGGCTCCGCTCCCTCCTGGTGCCATCCCCATGCTTCAACACTGCTCAGTCCTCTGGCAAACCAGGGTTTGGATACGTTATTAATTTTCATTCTTATTATTCCTTCCAAAACCAACTCTTTTTTTTAAATTCCACCGCACTGCTGTACATGAGTTGCTTTGCTGTCTCACAGCACTGTGACTGCATTACGCAGGGTGGTATGGCTGTGCCCGAGCTCTAGAGGCAGTAGGATGACCAGACACTTCCCCAGAGATCCCCGTGTCCTCAGCAGGCATAATGAACCACCTGAGATGGAGAGGGAAAGCCAAGAGCACAGGCAGCAAGGTCAAAGCGATAAATTGTGGCAAAATACTTGATCAATGGAAAAATAACTTGGCCAGGTGCCATCAGCAGTGATGGTTTCCTCGTCCCCTCTGAGCCTTCCCCAGGCAGGCAGGCAGGCACCCCCAGGTTTAATGCCCAGTAGAAATGGGCACTACCTACTGGTTTTGCAACCAGAGCTACTCTTCTCCCAGTCTCTTTTGGAGGGGTCAGAGGCTGATCTTCCTTTCCACCAAAAAAATATATACTCTTCAATCTTCCCCTTTCTGAGGACTTCCTTTTTCTCTATATTTTTTTTCTTGTGCACCACAACACTTTTTGTTTTAATCTCACTTCTTCTTTCCCATCCAAGGGAGGCTTGTTGGTTTTTGCAGCCGAACATCTCTCCTCAGAGCAGGTAGATCGATACCTGTTGCTCCGAGAGTGCCCGCAGCAGCTTTGCCCAGTGGGAGCAGCCACGGCCAAGGGCTGCGTGCCGCTCGCTCTGCGGGGCAGGAGTGCACCCACACCCGGGCCCCTGCCCTGGAGCCAGCACTGAGCCCCCTCCGTAAGATCCCCTTGGGTAACCGAGCTGCGCAGCGTACCTCTGAATCGACTGCGTTAACGGGGCGGTGGAGCTCCGCCTCGGCGAATTATGCCTCCTGAGAGCAACCTGTGTGCGCTGGAACAACGCAGTGTACGGTGCCATGATGGCTACGCTGCTTCTCCTGCCCAGGCTGGCTGCTCTGCGGGGCCGTACCCATCGCTGTCTGCCAGATCACCCGGAGATGAACCAGGCACGGCGCCCTGCCGCGGCACGTGGATGTAGCCTCTCCTCGACCAGCACAGAAAACGCAGCCGGCAAATTAGCCGTGGTGGCCCACAGCCAAGTGAGAATTGCTTCATCGATATGGCTGTCTTCACCAGGTGAGCAGCCCTGAGTTTTGACATTGGTATTATCTAGATAGATGGTCATAAGAATTGGAAAAACACTACTCATGCCATTTAATTTTATTTTATTTTATTTTATTTTCCTTATCCAATTGAGAAAACAGGAAGAGGGGAAAGGATTAATGTGTCACTTCTTGGATCCATCTAGCTGAGAAACAACAGGCAGATGCAGAAGTTGGGTGTCATGTTTTACAAGCGCTGGGACTGTGCTGCAGGCAGCCTGCGCTCCACGAGCCCTGGCTAATTTCTAATTTCAAGCAGTTTGGAGGCACCTTTAATGCAGTTTGGCTTGTGCTTACTGCTGTAGGAGCACGGGAAGGCTGCACGTCCACAGACATGGTGAGAAACTTGACTGGCAACATTTCATTGACTTCCATCACAGCTGTGAAGGGGACGGAAGGAAAACAAGTGCCTGACAAATCACTCCAGGGCTGCCGAATGTGAGCTGGTTATCCTTCCCAGGGAAACTTCGGTTATCCAAATATCATGCTTCATGGAGTTGTCAAAAAACAGATTTCACTGTAGTGCCCTGCTAGGTGCGCCCCCTCCCCAGGCGTCCCCGCACTGGGAGCTGCTGTCCTGCATGGTCCCTCCAAGCTGCGCTGCAGGCAGCACCCGTCCTTCGCTGCCAACAACCTTCCAGCTGGTCCAGAGTTACTCAGGCTTGGCTTTCTGTTTTTTCCTTACGTGTGCGAACAGGCCTCACGCTTGGAGCCTCCGGGCATGAAGGCGGTGTAAATGAAAGCATAAACATGGCTACTCTCATTAATAGATGTGCTGAGCGTGGTGTGCTGCCACTTATGCAATCCTGCTTCCAACGAGAGTGAGGAATTCATAGAATTCTCATAAATCTTGATCGCTCCACTTTCATTGAAGGTTTTTATTATTCCTTTTTTAATTTTGTTTGCTTTCTCCCCCCCTCCCCCAATTAATCATTCTTTTTTTCAGAAGTTTCTTCTCTCCGGCGAGGAAGAATTAAAAAGCTCTGCTTGGCAGTGCTGGTAAACCGCACCAGCTGCATACTAACGAGGACGGCTCTCGAGCGACGTGTGGGCAAAGAAGGGATGCAGCCGCTCGATCCAGCACGTAGCCTGCAAGGAAAACCTGGATGTTCTTTGTGTGTAATGCGGTTATCTGAAGGAGTAACCTAGTGCTAACCGTAGTCTCGCTGGCTTGGGAGATACCATTGTGAGCATCATGGCATTTGGCCACCTACGTCACGCTCTGGCTGCTGGAGTCTTACAATTAACCACATTTTTATGTGTATGATCTACCCTTTGGCTAACCTGCTGACTTTTAAAAGGTCCAGTACCTTGAAACACTCTCTTGGGTAACCACTGTCCTTAGGTATCACACCTTATATAGAGGGGAAAGCAGAGGTGGGGCTGGGAGGAAGGGGGAATCAGAGGATCCTGTTGGGACACTGGGAGCCAGCCAGGAGGGAGACAATGAGCAAGACAGGCCATAAAGTAAGACACAGAGGAGTTGGAGCTGGGGGGATGCTGGAACAAAATTGTGGGGTAAAGCTGTAAGCGTGCCCATACCACGGCACAGCGGGTTTTGCTTTAACTAGGTAATTTGTGGGGCTGTGTCTAAAACCACCATATTCATAAATTTCAGCTTTCGTTATAAAATAGCCTTGGAGAAGAAAACAAAAGCCCTGCAGTGTGACCTACCAGAATGAATAGCCAAAAATGTCAATACAAATAATATTCCATTACTTTTTAAAAACCAAGTGCCTCAGTGTTAGGATCTGGGGTTGGCAAATGAGGTATATTCTTAGCAAAGAGTTGTATTTATAAACCTGCTTTGCTAGCACATAGCCTGTAGTCCCAGTCAAATGCTCATCTTGTGAAAAACATCAAGGAAGAAGCATCAAACTCAAATCCTGCTGAAATGTGGTGCCACCATCCCTCGTGCCAGTAGGGGAAACCCCAAGGACTGCGAGGGAGCCCACAAACTGCAGCTGGCCTTGGGGCAAGGACCCTGGTAGCCCCTGCCCACCCTAGCTCTTGGGGCCAGGAGTGTCTCAGCCCACTCCTAAACAACTGCCTTCAGGGCACACGTGCCTCAAGAGAGTGAGGACTGGCAGTGTGAAGGGGTCTCATCCTGGCAGCATCAGGGGAGATGGTTGCTGCAGCACTCACAAAAGCTTTGCCTCCCCTGGCTCTCCAAAAAAATAAAAAAAGAGCAGGTTTGGTCCATAAACAGCAATGACCCCACAGCCTCTGACCACTCAGCGTGTCACCAGTGACGTGGCTTTGACGTGTCCGTTGCCCCAACATTATGTGCCCTGATTATTTTCTTTTTACTAGCAGTTAGGTGGTTAATTACCTGAAGGTTGCAAGCTGAGGTCTTTATTTTTCATATATGACTTAGTAATTAAATTACTCCAGTGGCTGTTATGTAATGTAAGTAACAGCTAAATGATTTTAAAAAGCATAGTCAAATTTGACAGACAGTTTAGAGTAATTTCATTTTATATTGGAGTTTAATGCTAAGAGATTGCACAGAAAGCAGAAGGCAGCTGCCTGGAATAGTTTGAAATTAGCGTGTGGTAACCAACAACTATTATTATTGCATTACTGCTTGTAATTCCCAAATGGAGAATTAAATTTCTATAATAGATACAGTTTTTAAGAAAAAAAAACCCACGTGTTTTCTTTTTCTGGCAAGGAAAACTCTTTAGGAAATTATACCACAGAATGTACATTTCCTAAGCGAGGGGGGCAAAAGCCCAACCTTGCAAGATTCCTTTGCACAGAGCTTCAGCATTGTGCAGATGCCACTGCAGGATGGTCTGAGGTTTCTTCTAAAGGGCTGGCAGAAAGGTAGATTTATTATTTAGAGACGAAAACAAGCTAATTAGCTTTTTGAGCTATAACAGAGATTCAGTGTAACTGCATTTAGCTTAGAATTCAGCTTTCACTTGCCAAAAATGAGACGTTCCTTCTCCCCCATGAACAGACGAGTCCGAGCGCTCTGTTTCTGCTTCTTAACATGCGTCTGACCAAGAACAGTTCGGTGGATTACAAGGCTGGGGGCTAGGAACACAAGATCACATTTCAGGCTCTTGGAGCTTAACATTGGCCAGTAAATTTTTTATCTTAATTTTAACAGGCTTTTATTTCTGCGTACCAGTTTACATGGGAAGGTGGGCTCAGGCACGGGGACCCGGGCACTAACCTGAGCTCCCAGCCAGACCTAAATGTAACTCAAATAATCAATGCATCTTTAATTTGAAACGCTTGATGACTAATCTCTTGTTGTCTTTAATTAATGATCTAGAGTTAATCATTATGAATGGTAAATAGTCTATTTCAGCATTGATAGCAAGATTTCCTATGGGAAAATCTGTCCCTATAGCTTTAATTTAAATATGCATTTTCACATCGTACTTACTAAACCCTTACCTTTATGCTAGTGCATGATTACAGGTCCATTAACTAATCACATTTGACAACTTGTTTATTGAGAGGAGCTACTATTTTACATCTCTTGCCTGGGAAAGAAAATACTCTAACAAACAATTATTCAGCAGCTGCAATCATGGAGTACTGAATTAATTGCTTTGAAGATCTCAGTCAAGAAGATCTTGATAAAAATCAAAGAAAACGTTGTTTGACAGAATGCATGAATGAGAGCGCCAGAAGGGACTCCGGCTCGGTGAGCTGCAGCCCTGCTCCGGGGAGCACTCGATGAGGATCACACCTTGAAACGCGGGACTGCGACAGAGGAGAAGGCTGTAGAAAAGCTCGTTTGCTTATCTGTTCTCTGAGCTTTAGTTTATCAAAACCAGCACTTACACATATAATTTGATTATAGGATCAGGATGATGCAAAAAGGGCAAACAAATCTGAGGACGATCAGGTCTTCATATCTCTGTGAAGGCTGACACATGGATATTTCATACGTGTAACTTCTGTGGCCGAGTTCCCCCACTGTACAAATAATTAACCCAGAGGGTATTGTGAGGCTTAATGATTACAAAGCACTTTAAGACTTTCTCCCGAAGGGAACTGCTGTGATTGCACTGGAAGGGGATAAAAGCAGAGCAAGGAATGTGGATGTCTCAACTCTGGACCTGGATGGGCAAGTGCCTCGGTGCACAGCGGTGCTCAGGGCCAGGTGCTGGGGAAAGGCAGCAGTGCCGACACTGTCTGCTCTCTGCTGTATCCAGAGCAGCATCAGGAGAGTTTGAATCTCAAGGGCTCATACAAGTGCTTCGTCGGGAATAGAGTGTCATGGAAGATAGGGGGATCACTGCTGAAGCTTGATGCAGGTACTGAAAGACATCAATAGGAGAGGAGATTCTGATGTCTCTTCAGCTCCTTTGTCCACAGGGTGTTCACCAGCGTGACTGCTGCTCCCTCAACAACACAAAGATCACGGTGTCTCACGAGACAGTCCCAAACTCTGCTCCATGGACAAGTCACACCTGCAACGCACGGGCCAAACACAAGGTCTCAGCTGCTGTACCTTGTGTGCTTTGCAAGCCAGCTGAGATTAAATATGTTCCTGCCAGATAAGACTAATTCCTACAGTGACACCAAAACGGAAGGAAAGCTTAAAGGTTCAAAACCTTTTGTTCTAAGGGGTTTCAAAAGTGAAGTATGAGGACTAAACCATATAATCTCTGAATATTATGTCACTATAAAAAGCTGAAAACGTTGCCCAGTAAGCCGAAGGGTAGTGATAACGTCAGACAGCTTTGCAAAAACATTTTAATTGAGCTTCTGTGGGTCACATGAAACTCCTAACGCGGTCAGCTTTTCAATACTGCCCTGTTCTTTCAGTAAAAATATCTCTGTTAGCGTCATCTCTCTAGAAAGGGGGAGAACTTGAATTCTTTTCCCTTTCCTGCACTGCCCCCCCGTTCAGGAGAGTCTGCGAGGATGGCGGTATTTAGGTCACAGTCATGAAACGCTGCACTGTTTTGCCAAATCCAGCACCACTAAGGACTAATGCCTCAAAAAGTGTGATGGAAACTACTGTCACTACTGCCCCTATTTATAGGTGAGGAGCTGAGAAGCCGTGGCCCTTGCGTTGGCTCTTGTTTAATACAGGAAAAACTGAACTGAATTTATAAACTTGGAACCATGTGCCCTGATTCAAATAACTGTTCCTGCAGTAACCCCTTGGCTCTCTTTAATGCTTCAATAACAGACAGATGGAGCCTAACTAAATAATTGGCTCTATCTTTTCCCTCTTTTTTTTCCAGGTATGGTTGACAGAATTTGCCCTGCTGAAGAAAACATGTAGAAAAAGGCAAGTAAAAAAATTGTTGCTGAAGTTTATATTAATCACTTTAGCAAGCTGTAAACTAGCACAAGAGTGATATGTTCTGGTTGTCCTTATGAAAAATGTAAATAGTAGGTTATGCATTAATGCTTCCAAATCACTAACTTTACTTGCCAAGGAAATATACAATTATTTTAATGGATAACTGGAAAAGCATGCATCAGTCTGTAGGCTTAATTGGCTATTGCATGAGCTGGGATAAACTCGACTTAGTCCCACAACAGCAGACCATTCCCTGTTGAAGGATAATGATCAAGCAGATATTTAAGAAACTTTCTAATAAGGTCATGAGTAAAATGTGATGTATTTAGACACACAAATGAGCTCTTACTGAAATAATAAAAATTACTGAGATAGTAAAGGTTTGGTACAGCAAATCTGGTTTGACCTGGACCAGTGTTTGGAATAACATTATTAGGATTTGTCCTTAATAAAAAGCTTTCTATTTACTTAAAAAAAAAAAAAAAGAGACTCTCCTAACTTTGAGCAAAGTTTCTTCCTTGTTTGAAGAGTTAGCCTGCCTCACATAATTTCAAATGGCCCATGCTGTGAGATGAAGCCAGGTTGGGGAGAGGAGCAGCCTTGTCCTCTGCGTTCAGTCAGTATGCCTGGATTCAGGAGAAAGAAAGGGAAAGTCACCATAGGCCCTCGATTTTCCTACAAGCCAAATACACAGGCTGAGAACCTGGCAGCTCAGTACTTTGACTCCTGGGAAGCCAGCGGATACATCCACATCATAAGAAGGTCAGTTAAATTGCTCTATTTTAAAAACTCTTGACCCTTGCGTACAGACATGAGGGACTGAAGAGTAATGATCACTCAAAACCAAAGGAAGCAAAGCAGCTGCTACCATCTGAAAAAGAAATGTTGTGTGGACAAAGGAGCTTGCTTATGCCAGCTACACAACCGTAGCATTCTTCCTGCTATTGTGAAATTTGTAAGTCAGATGTTAAGCTCACCATAATGATGGTAGCATCTTCTTTTCTCTCCTAAGATGCATCTTTCTTTAAACACAGACCATTCTGGTCACAGAGCGATGGAAGCATTTTTGTTTGGTTTTTGCTAACGTGGAATGAGCAGCTAAATTGGAGGCAATAGTAATGAACATATTATGTTCTTGCAAATCAAGAGTACCCCTGAGCTAGAAGTGTGTGTTCAGCTCTGGGCACCCAGCTCAAGAAAGATATCGTCAAAATACATGTGGGATTTTGAAATAGACGCTAATTAGAAAATGGAAAATATAATCCAAGGAAAGATGGAAAAGACTGGAAACATTTGCCTTCAGGGTGAAAAAACTTGAGCAAAGATATTTGTATTTTGGTACCACCTTTATAGCCAGTGACAAAAAAAAGGCAGGTGATGGACTATTACTGACTCTTTCCCTCTTAGCAAAAGACAAATTTTAAAGCTTTGAAATAAAACTCTAGTAGCATATCATCAAACTGCAAGTTATGCGAGGCAACAGTGATGCCAAAATTTAAGTAAATTAAAAGATACATTTTTTTACTTTTAACTGCCACTATGAATTCGTGTCCAGACACAGACATGCAGTGAAACTTCAACAAGATAAAAGGCTTCCCATGTCTGCATATAAAAGAGCCTGTACTCACTAAGGGCTAGGAAGAAGCTGCCCGTGTATGAAACATGACTCCACAACCTCTTTCAGCAGGCATTTCCGTATCACCTTCTGACACAGGTGATGCTGAACAACGTCTGAGAAAAAACCTCAGGAGAGACAGTATATGTTATAAACTATTTTCTTTTGTTATTATTTTGGAAGTAGTTAATAGAAATGTGAAGAAAAGCCTTAGAACGAAAGATACTTCACCAGTCACTGTAATTTTTCTCCCTTTGGGGAGGTGCATAAAGAACATTCAGAAAGCTACTTTAATATCAAAATGTTGAATGATTGTTTTTTTTCCTCATGAAAAGCAATTTATTTTCCTGTCTTGCAAACAGATTTTTCTGTGAATATATAATACATATATGGAAAGATTACAATATAGCCATTTGGGTAACAGTTATATGAAGAGATCATCATATCTTACTTTACTATGATCCCTTAAAGCAAACTGCAGCAACTTAAGCTGCAGCACGATTTTCATTAAATCACTCGGCTGCATCAGCTTGCTTTGCAATTATTGATCACGCTTTGGTTTCTTCATGGACTCTTAAATAAGAGTCAAATATTCTAAAATTAAAATATCTAACAATTCCTTCTATGTTTATTACAGTTCTTTTATGATAATTGGGCCAAAAGAACACTTTACTTGAGTGGCACAGTTAGATTTAAATTACCAGCGCTACACCGAGCTCCAGCCTGTGAGGCAAACAGGAGTTCACCTTCGGCACAAGGCTGCCAATGAAAGAAAAAAAGTTAATGGATGGCAGTAGTGTTAGTGGCTTATCTACGAAGTCACCTTACAAAGCAGGCAGAATGATGTAAATCTGCTTCACGACATGTTTTCTTGCAAGAATGAGAGAAGAAACGAAACATTTAGGCACATTTGGGGTAACAAGGTGCATCTCATAACATTTCTAACTTCACATACTCACACAGAGATCTGGATACATTGGACAACTAGTTGAGCAATCAATGCTAGCTGCCAAACGGTTTTTTCTCCCTTCCTCCAGTTCAGAAAACTGAGGCCAATACTGTTTGCTACTGTCAGCACAAGCCTAGAGGGATAAATTCAGCAGGCCCAGCAGAAAGGTACCTGTAAGTTCTCTGATTTTACAGCAGCCATCACCCTTGGTTTATCAACTGGAATAAAGCTTAATGTAGTTCTAGATTGAAGAAAATTACACCAAAACTCTTACTCTAGAAACGTTTTTAATTTCACTTGCATATTTTAACAAAAATACCGTATGTTAGCAGCAAAAAAAGATTTCTGTCCTAGCATTTCACAACACATTAGTGTCCCATTCTGCATTTTTCTATCAAGGCAATCTACATTAATTACAAATCAACTCTGAACGCTAGGACAGTGTTTCCAAATATGTACAAACCATCGTAAAACAACTATTAATATAATTACCATAGAAAAAAATAAAATCATAATACTAGTAAAAATGTAAACATTTTAAGCTAATGTCTTAAAAATCACTAAAGGTACCATCTACCATTCCATGCCCAAGTGAACAGCTGAAGACATCAGGTATAACAGAAAAAGTTACTAAATTAAGTCTTTGTTCAGTCAATATTTCGAAAGCTGTTCATGTTTTGTGAAATTTATGTTCAAGTTTGGACTGGCAATTGCTTTCAAGTTGTACTTCCTAAAAGAAGAGTTCAGGTTGACTATTGTCTCCGCCAGACTTCAAGGCGGCAATCCCACTACTTAATTCTGCTTTTAAGAAGCAATTAATTCATTCCAGCAGCGAACAAGCAGGTACAATTTTCAGAGCAGGCCCGACAAATTCCTCAGAAAAGTACCTAATGATGTATGTAGTTCAGCAGCAGCAGATGCCACCAATGTCTTCGCTGTGCTGCACTGGGTAGTTTGAGCCGTTCATTCTGGGTGCGGCGTCTGAACAAATACCATTTTTCTCGGGACTCCACTGCCAGGCAGCAGCACACCGACGTGCCTGCACGAATGGGAACGTGGGGCAATGGGATGCAAGGGCTGGGAGAAGCCACAGGCTGCCTGCTGTCTTCCAAGCCTCGTCCCAGCAGAAGGCTGGCTAATGTCACCTGGGCCTTCGTGAAATATTTCCTATTTCGGCATTGTCTATAGATGCTAATCAAATGACTTTTGGTGTTTGATCACTGATGTTTTGAGTCATGCAATTAAAGCACCCTCATGATTGAATGCAACAGATGAGATGGCTTAATGGGTACCTTCTCTTTCAGTTCCCAGAAGCAGCAGTTAAATGGTTTCCACCATGTTCCATAAGGAACAGGCTGCCTTCTACCTCTCTGCCTCTAGACTCCCTCTCACCTCCACTTTGAAGGACAAAAGTTAACAGCTCCCCAGCCCCACACACTACCAATAGATGGGCTTCACCAACCACCTTGGGCCACATCCTTAAAACTGCACAGCCTGGAAAGTGAACCAGAGAAAAGTCTAAAACGCCGCTGTACCACACCGGGACATAGCTGGCTTCCTCCTATCAGAGCGCTTGGGTACAAGCAATTTACTGGTCTTAATTCCTGTTTTGAATATTCATCCTCATTATAGTCAGGAAAACTTGAGAAAAAAAAAACAAAGGAAGAGTTCCAATTTCTGAACAAGCCTACGCAATGATAAGGGATCAGTATCAGTAATAAAGTATTACAATTTGTCACTATATGGAAAAGCCAAAACCCATCAATTTTCCTCACACATATATATCTCCTAATTATACTCCTAAAATTGTGTTCTGTTTTTATTACTAATATTTATGTTCTGTTGCATAGACAAAAGCTGAGCACAAATGTATTTCCTACAACTGACTTTACTGTATAGCAAAGACCAACATTTGCTGGTAGCCTGCAGTTTTTATCAGTTATATCAACCTGCTTAACAGAAGATGCTGAGGCAACAATAAACGGCAATACAGAAGGAAAGAAAAGAGACCAAGTTAATTACAATAAATACTAAAACCTGAAGTCAACTGATGCTTCATAATAGGGATGATATGGTGGTTGTTTAAAATAACAGAAACTACATTTGGTAGCAGAAGCCTTTCAAGCCACAGGAGCCTAAATGTGCAATTAGTTTAACAAGTCTCAACACTGCCATGACGTTTCACAGGACCGTAAGAACAACATTGTTCTGAAGCAGGATGATCAGGGTAATTATTGGCCTAGTTTGCTTCGTGTTCATCAAGGCAAGAGAGTGAACCAGCTGATGTGAGTCTCATTTAAAGCTAGAAATGAAATGTCAATCAACACAGCTTCATGGAGAATAGGTCTTGAACAACAGGTTGCATTTTACTCTCTGAGTTACCCAACATAATAAGCTTGGCTTGCAGATACACCTGCACTGAGGTTTTATCCTTAAGAACTCTAAGTCCCCTAGAGAAAACCGGATGAAGATGTCATTTTCTTTAACATATCACAACTAGATCAAATCAATATAGAATGTTATGTTGAAGACAGAAAACTGATTTCAAAATGCAGTATTAATAGGGAATCAGCAAGAAGGATAGTTGTTTTCCATTGTATTCATTTTTTTAAAGGCTCTGGGAAAAAAGGGACTCAAATTCAATGGCCTATCTGTTTGCTTTCCCCCACCCCCCACCCATGTCACCGATGTAATAAAAACTTATCACCTCTCTCTACAAACCTTGCCTTGCATTCAATTTTAAAAATCAATGATCTGGAAGAAACTGTAAAAATCACTTGCAATAAATTTGCAAAGGACATGCAGACTGCTGGAGTAGTAAAGAATGAGGACAGGTCACTTACACAGAGCAATCTTGATCACTTCATGAGCAGTATTTTAATGCTGGTAAAACACACTGTATATTTCTAAGAAAAAATAAGGTAGGATAATAAGAGGTTGATGTACCGCATTCTTGAAAAAGACTCTGAAGAGGACTTGAGCCATAAAAGTCAGCATCCAAGGCAATGCTTCCACAAAAAAAGGATAATACAATTTTTGAGGAAAGAGAGGAGGGAGATATTAATCAGAGTAAGAGGACACATTATGTCTCTATATAGTCCTGATGGATCACTATTGACATGTGGCATCTAATTCACATGTCACACTTGAAAATATTTCAATACATGAGAAGTACAGGGAAGAATGCGAAGATTAATTAGTCTTGGATAACATTCATTGCCATAAGAAAGTTAAGGAATTCAGTACATCTCATCAGAGAAAAGGTTAAAAAGGACATAATCATGATTTAGAACTACACACAAGCAATTAGAAAAGCTGATACTACAGAGATCAATATAAGCAATCAAAGACATAAAAAGACCAAAATAACTTAAGGTGGAGCTAGAAATGCAAATAGAAAATCAAGTGAAAAATGTACCTGGGGTAATTAACTATTGCAACAGGTGGTATGAGTGAGTTCTCATCATTTGAAGACTTCGAATTAATATTAAATGCCTCCCTAAAATATGTATGTTGCAGTTCAAAACAAAGCCACTGAATTTAATAGAGAAACTGCTCGTTGAAATTCAATGGCCTGTTGAATTTAAAAATAAATCCTCATTATGGTGCCTTCTTGCCTTATATATTCATGAGATTTATTTTGAACTATAACAACTAAATGGAATAGGGCTACCAAGAAAAAAGTATTCTTTTTTCCTAGAGCACAGTAACATTTAAGGCTAGATTTAAAGCTAAATAAACTGCAGCTGCATTTTGGAAAATATGGGTTTTTTCCCCCCTATTTTTCCTATTTCTTGTTCAGAGGTGCACAGTCCACTTAGTTGACTGTGTAGAATTTACATAATCATGTAGTTATTCTGCAGTTTTTCTCTTCCTATTTATAAACCATTCACAAACCAGCCACTTCAGTAACAGCAGGACTTATTGTGAGAATGATTATGGTTGTTTCAGAGGGAACATGGAATGTGATTAAAAGAAGAATGAACAAGGACATTCTAGAAACGAAGGGCTCTAATCCTGCAAAGGGATTTGTAAGTGAAACCTGCCTCTCAAGCCCCATCCCAAATAGCCCATGAACTACTGAGGGAATTCAGCAGATACCTTTACAGTTGTGCAGCCAAGAGCTTAGCAGAAGACAAAAAAATAGCTAAAACAAACAAATCAGCCATGCACACAATATCTTCTGAAGAAACGGTAAAGCTCCCAAAGCTATCCGCACTTTAGGAAAAATAAATAAATTAATGAACTGTATGTATACAGTTGCTGATATTACTCTCTCTCAACACAGGTCTGAATACCAAGGCTCTAGAGGGAGATCTGCAAGCAGACCTTTGCTCTTGGGTAAGTTCCAGCATCTGAGATAAATGCATCAACCAAGGAAAGGGCTGCATCTTTAAGCTGTGGAGTCAGGAGAATAGAATCTTTTCCATATGCAATAGATGTTTTGCAGGTGCAACAGGAACCCTAATAACCCACGCTTCTTACAAAAATGTTGAACAGTTTGGTGGAAGAATATCAAAGTTCAATGTTTTCACCTGAAGTACTTATTCTCTGTTATTTCTGAAAGAATGACTGGTGACAAAAACCCTCCGTGTTTACCAGTAACACTGCCATGTTTACAAACCAGCTATCTACCAGGAACAGCTGAGAGGCTCCACAAAGGCAAAGCTATGCTACAGAGCCCCATTCATCAGAAAAAACAACCATAAAAATGAAATCCTGAACAGGTGTTCATATGCAGTACTGCTTTTAAATGTTCATGTTAGTCCAAACTAAGCAGAAGTGATGGATCACATTCTTGCTCGTGTACAGATAATCCTGGTCCATTCGATCAGCGCATGCACCAGCAAGAACACAGGAGATCCCGCACTAAATTGATAGAACTGCTTCAGGAACTCATATGGAGTTACAGAGCCCTTCAGAAGAGCACAATAACTTTTCATAGTACATTAACTTATAAGCAGTGGTTCCCAAACAGTGAGGGAGAGATAAGAATATTTTAGGTGAAGACAAGCATGGAGCCCAAGAAAATTAGCTTTGCAAGATCTATGCTGAATATGTGTGAAATTCCCACTCGACCTAGTCTGAGGAGTTGCGGATGGGCTGAGAGACTGGTAGAAGGCAATGGTAACATCCCTGCTGCAGGGACCACTGAGTTACCCTGAACACTGCCGGTTTTTCAAGGGGAAAGTACCAAACCACTCTTTTCAGAAGTAGCACCATTATTTCAGATAGAGAGAACCTCTCCCTGTTACTAGCACAATTATTTAGATGTTAGGGATATTAAGTACAGCTGAGACTGCAACTAGTAGTAATACCCTAGTTAAAAGAAAAAAAACTTCAGCCTCAATACTCACAAGCTAGATGCTAAAAATCTATTTTTACTCCAGACTTACTTAGCCTTAGTATAAGGCTAAGAAACTTAAAATTCCAGGGACTCTTCTGAGCTAATTATGGTGTCTATGGCTGCAACCATGATCTAGGGTCTAGCATTTCTGTAATGCATTTCCGCCTAGGGGTTGGTACTGGTTTGGTTTCCGACTCAGACTTGGTAACCAATGAAATGGGATTCTCATGGTCAGCTAAACTATTTTTTATACAAGGGCCAATTCTGCGAGGAGCAGCAATGGGAGTCTGCAACTGCTGCACTATCGTAGACAACTTGGAATCAAAGGAAGAACTACTAGCAGATGTGTGGTCAGGCTTCTCCCAGTTTTCCTTGCCCAAATGCTCTGTGTTCACCTGTGCTTTTGCACTGTATGGTGACTTATCGGACGGTGGAGGTGGAGCTCTTCTTTTCTTTCCTCTGCCATCATTAGGACTCACAGTATCTCTTTTTGAGCATGAATGCATGTTTTTCTGAACAACCATCTCATGAGATCCATCGAAGAGTGAAGCCCATAAGGAAGATGCAGACTCTTTTTGCTGGCCAAGCAGGAACTCGCCATCACTTTCTTCAATTTTTCTTTGTATGATATCAGCTAAGCCCTCATGTTTCACTGGAGAATCAATGCCTGTAATTTTAAGGGACAGCAATTAACTCAGATTAAAACGTTACCAATTATTTTACTGCTACCTATTTCGTTATTACTATTCAGAATACAAAACTGTTAACTATGACTCATGAAGCCTGGACTACTGCTAAGAGTATTACTGGATGAAATGGCAAAGATTACATATGCTTTCCAAGAGAGAACTGAGGTGACAGGAGGGAACTGTTTTCATGACAGCTGCCATTGAGGCAACAGGATAGGCATCGGTATTTCCTTCCAAGTAAACACAGAAAAAATACTGTACTACTAGGAAACCTATATATAGTAGATATTAAACATATTTTGTTGTATAGTGCTTTGAAAATTTAGTTTCACAGAAGGTCCGCGAAAAAGTCTCTGACTAAGTATTCTGTGCTTCCAGCCTGCAGACAATGGGACACCTTTGCATACATCATTTTTCTTTATGTGCTTTAAGACTGTCTTGCCCCATTTCTTATCTCTGATATTGAGTTTTCTATGTATACTGCAGTAATACTAGCCTCTAAAACAGCAGCAATATCTTTTCTATTGCAGGCCACACGTTAATGATTTTCAACACATTTTTAAACACAGGGGTTTACCTATTAATACTATAAATAAGCGGGAAAAAAATGGTATATTAAGAGTGAAACAGGGTTCGTGTTCTGCTCCTCACTGATGTACTTGAGTACCAGTAGAATTATGCTACAGCATTACCTTCATAAAACTTCTATAGTTGATTTACTGCCTTTCCGCTCTGCATTCATAGCTTAGATAGGACTCTCTTCAGTGCTCTGATGCACGGTAACTCAATGACCCACATGGCATTTTGAGCATCTTCACAGTTCCAATCTCAAGAAGCAAGCAGTCGGGCATTTATAGTTGCACAGTGTTTCTCAGCCAATATTGCACTGGATCCATTAAAACAAAGTGACCTACTTTTTCTAGTCTGTAAATATTATTTCTGTAATGGAACTATTAAAATAATTCTGCAGCATACCATTTTGCTCTGTAAAAACAGCAGTCTCAAATACATGCTAGATGATTTTCCAAGCATATTTTTTCAACATCATCACCAAAGACTAAACAATTAGGTAAGTTATGTTAGGTAAGCCTTCAAATATCTTTAAGAACAGCAAATTAATTTCATGCAACTAGTTAAAGACATTATTGGTTTGTAGACCAGACTGTTTTTTACCTTTTCATTTCCTGAGCTTTATACTACTCTTAAAATGAATGTTTATTTCTAGTGACAGCTTTTTGAATGTGTTCAGGGCTCCCTAGTTACAGTCCAGATTGCAGATTTTTTGGTTCAAGATATAAAAATGTATTCATTATTTGTGCTATTACAAATTCAGATTTAATATTAACTCCTTGGTATGCAATTATGTTGCTATTTCATTGTCTGAACTGCCGTTGAAAAACTCAGTGTTTCAACATCAACACCAGAAGCCATCTGAATACAGACAATGTTGTTTCTGTTACCCTGCAACTTGAAAAGACAAATCCCACTTACTCATATCATGGTAGACGGAGGTCGCTTCTTTTGTCAAGAACAAAGGTGGTTTCCGTGGTGACATAATCTCAATTTTCATAAGTTCTTCACAACAATGTTTCCACTGGCCTGAGAGAGAAAACAGAACAATGATTGGAACTTAAACACACCAGCTTGAAAAAAATCGAAGTTATTAGATTGTGTTAGGAAACTATCTCCAAAGCAATGCTAAACAGTAAGCATTTACTTTTGTTTAGCAGGAACGCTCAAGATGAATTTGCATTTTCAACTCTGTATTCCTTCTAACTCTTAGCACAAAGGTCGTAATATACTACATTTAATTTAAGCACCCCAGCAGTACTGTTATACTATGAAGGCTAAATATCATAATTTGTCTTCAAATTCCCAAATACAGTATAAATTAATCAGAAAAAAAAATCCTAAAAAAAAAAAAAAAATTAAGGTTAGGGAAGCTTCAGGAAGTTATCAGGGACAACCTCCAACATACTGTAAGCTGGATGTTATACAACTATGTTACAATGTTACAGTAAAGGAATGTTCTGTCTTTAATAGAGGATAACTTGCCTGTTATCCCTTAGCAGACAAGGAAACCTTTTTCTATTAATAGATTTTGACCTTAAGGAAAACAAGACACAGTAAAATTACTTTGTTCTTACCAATCATTCCAAGTTTTCTGGGCACATTAATTTTAAGCGAATTTTAGAACCGGGGAAGAAAAAAGGCATTTAAATGCCAAGTGACCCATTTTTTCTGAACCTGAGGAACGTGTCTCAAAAAAATCCATGGGTATTCTATTATAATGAATAAGAAGCAGTTCTTTTACCCCACTCTATGGCTAATTTAAAGAGGATGCCCTAGTTTTTGCTTGGTGTGTTTCTCTAATTGATGGAGCCTTTTCTCGTTGTAAATCAGAGTTAGAAAGGACTAGAAATATGCACTACAATACTTAGTTTCCACAACCTCAATTAACTGATTTTATTGGTGTGGTCCCTGTCTAAAGACTGATATTTCATTAACTGACCTGGTTCTGTTTTCTGACCTGGTAAAAATGACTGTCAGGAACCAACTATACCTTGTCAATGACAGCACAATAACTGACAGCAGTTCTCTACTCTTAATAAACCTGTGAGTCAAACTACTAAAGTAGAGGAAAGAGACAAAGACAAATCAATCTATATAGTTCTTACAATAAACATTTGGTGTTAAACAAGCAACACAGTGTACCACTACAATACCGTTTCACACTCTTACACCAATAAATGAGTTTCTTCTCTCATGTAAGAACAGTGTTGTTCCAGAGGTTAGCCAAAGGATTAGGGTATCCATTTATCATCTCATTTATATCATCTGTGACAAAGCCTCGGGTACAGCTTTTACCAGGTTCAAGTAAGCAGCGTGTATTTGCATGACTGGATTGGAGTGGGGCAAAGTGAGCATACTCCCCTGTGACAAGGGGTACCAAAACTTTAGAATTACCAACAGAACCAAGTAATCACTATTGCAACAAATTGCAATTTAATTCATCCGCAATACTGCTGAGCAAGGCAATCCCATATACACGTGCCTGCTTGCAAGGGTTGGCTGAATCTGCATCCTAGCCAAGGCACCACATGAATCCAGCATCCTCACCACTTTCCACTAAGGCTTCCACTCCCAAAGGTTTCTTACTTGCAGAATCTCACAAAACCAACACACCACTGGTAGGGTGCCCAGGCAGGGGTGGACTCTTCCTGCTACAGCGAAGGAAGAGATGGTGAGAATTTAGCAGTCCTTAAAAAAAAAAGTTATCTAGAATACTGCTAAAAAAGACCAAATTTTTTCAAGATTGATGGACATATTCTGCTTCTCGTTTCCTGCAAAAACCCACACTGAACACGTAGACTTTGGTTTAGTCAAATATTTGCGTTCCAACGGCTTAGACCACCACCCAATATTATCTCAAAGAACGTTTTTCTTCTCATCGTTGCAAACAAAGGCTTATGAGGCAATTCCAGCTCAAATTGTTCAAAGATCCCTTTGATGTTACATAACACCCCACTCGGAGGGCACGCTGCCAGCGCTGCCTGCTTACTTACTCAGATCATAAAAGTGCTGCCAGAAAGCCTCCATCCACTTATGGAGTTCTTCCCTACTGTCAGTAGCAAAAAGTTGCGTCACAGCCTCTCCAGACACAGGGTTGATAACAGAGAAGTTATTAGTTCTTCTCTTGGAATCCTTATCCACGGCTCGAATTCTGGTCTCCTAGGAACAACAAACTGTGGTAATGAGTTACTACTTCAGTCCCACACTGGCATCATCTCATGGGCAATGACACTGTAAGGGAGGTGTCATTTGGCTTTTGATCTAATCCAGATTAATTTCCAAATAAATAAAAAAAAGGAGCTAACGTCAAGAACTGCTTATAAAAATAAATTTGCCTGAAACTATTAAAATGGCATAAAATACAAAAATTAAAGGAAAGGAGCACAATTATCACAGTTTAGTTCTGAATTACAGAATGCACATTCTATGTTTCCGCTCCCTCTGCCTTCACCAGCTGATCTCACACAGCTCATTCTTCTCCACAGCAGTTTAGCAAATAATCTAAAATAACAGCAAGCAGCTGCTTTTCTCTGAACTCTTCAGCTGGACAACTGCATTGTTACAGATACTATTTAGGCCTCCTACTGTACTTCCGTGGGCCATTGGTTATGCAATGTATTCTAAACTTGTATCTATTTTATGTTCATCTTAGTGAATCAGGACATTCAGAGCTAATACCATAGTGACAGGAAATTTAAAAAGAAACTTATCTAGTCCACATTTAAAGGAGCACATGTAGCAGTTACCTGTATGGTGCTGCCAGAACAAATTTCCAGCATGAAAAAAACATTTTGCTCTAACATAAAAAAATCCTGTTTTGTAATTTCAAAATAGACATTGTAGTTTTGCCTTAATTAGGGAGAGCTACATAGAAACAAAAGTATATAAGAAGTCTATCACAAGTCTATCAAATTTCTTCAGCTAATGTTAGAAAGGCTCTCAGATTATGCAGCAGCACTGTTACAGCCAAGGTCTTCCCTTCTGTTTGGGGACATAGTTCAACAGATTTTATCATCTAGACTAGAACCAGTGGTATTTTCATAGTATCTAGTTCTTTGTTATGGCATTACTACAATCTAAAAAGCACTTACCCTTAACTGAATTAATTTTTGTTTTAACGTGTAAAATATTGAAAGATTTTAGTAAAAGTCTGATAACACACAACTGAAAAAATTTCCAGAACACAACTGGTCAACATTGCTGCTCATCACAACATGATGAACAAATTATTTTAATACACATTACTTTATTTACAAAAGTACAAGCAGAAACTCTGGGAATTTCTTTGCACATACAGTTCAACCTGACTGAACGAGAGATGGCCTATTACAACACTGATCTTAAAAGGATTTTTAGCATACCCAGGAGAGCAACACAACCCCAAATCCTGGTGTGATGATGAATTTCAGCACCAGGGAATCAGCTGGTACCCTACAGCTGGCCAGCTGCGGAGCTTGGCAGGACACAAGACTGTCTGACGCATGTTAAAACCACGCAGCACCCTCATGCCACATAAGGGTTTTCTCTGGTACGGGGAGTGCTCTGGGTTTTGAAGGAAGCCAACAACCACAGCCAGGGTTGTGTTCAAACGTCTCATCTGGATGGGCAGCAAATTCAACCACAAAGGTGGCCTCGGGGCATTCCTCAAAATACAGTGGGGACAGATCAATCATGCTCCTTTTTACACAATTCAAGCAAATGTCAAACATCTGCTAAAGATGTCAAATATATACCTACAGAAATTAAGTTTACACATGGGTTCCCACGGGGATAAGCCTAGTTCTGATATTCAGAAAAACAAAAGTTATTCTACAGAACATTCCCCAGATTTTAAATGCATTACTGAAGCAACCATTTGAAATACCAATAGCTGCTTGTAGCATATCTGATGGATATGCTCATTTAAATTCTTCTGTCTAAAAATAGGAGATGAAGTAATTCATCCATAAGTGCTCTATATCCCATTAACTCAGGTAACCATAGATACCAGCAAAAAAATTAAATCAAATAGATTAACATTTGACAGGTAAGAACTTCAAGCATACCATACATGCAAGTTTATTTAATGATGTTTGCTGCAGGTTTTATCCCACAACTCTGGTATTATTCAAAGGAGATAAATTTTCAAGCAACAATCTATATCTGATGCTTGAATATTTAAGGAGTGATACAAGATGCCATTACAGTAATGGGCTGATGAATTTACCAAGCTTGGGTGAATTACACCACATGCCCAGTTCCACTTAAGAAAAAAAAAAAAACACAAACCAAACACCAAACCAAACTCCCCCACTCCCAAAAACAACTAAACAATCCCCCACAAAAATACACCCAAAACCAAAAAAAACCCACCCCAAAACAACAACCAAAAAAGTGCTTTAAGGTACTGCATTATAATAATGCTCAACCTTTCGCAGTCTTAAAGACAACTGAACCAATTCTGCTACAGTTATTGTAAAGACCGGAACAATCAGGGGATTGGAATAGGAAAAACTGAGTTGACTCAAACTCAGATGACTCTTTTGGGTAAGCTGAAGTCAGTCTTTCATCCTATATGCAAAAGCTTATTTTTTTGAAGGTGGGGAAAGACTAAAGGGAAAATGATAGATTTTTTTTTTTTTAAACATAATGTAAATACGAACCTTCTCCTATACTTTCCCCCCCAAATCAAAAAAATGTCTTTGTCTGATAACAGTTCTCTGGAAAGTTAATCTTTTAAGCTAAAAAAGAAAAAAAACAAACCCAAAAATAAGCAAAAAGAAAGAAAAAGGGAGGGGGGGAGAGAGAGAACTTTTTATTGCTGAGGTGCAACACTTTCCTGCTAAGCTCATCCTGATACACTGAGGAGCATGGGTTATAAAGATCATTTTAAGATATCAAAACAAATTACAGTTCTTGAGAAAAATATTGAATAGCCCAAGATCCAGGTCTGTGTATCTATTTTAAGATTAAACAAACCAAATCACATACAACAACCTTCCTTCATGTTTTCAGTACCAAAAAATAAACCAAAAATAACAACACAACACTAGAAACAAAACATAGCCTGTTCATGTGTTGGTTTCTGCTGTAATATTAACAATTTCCATGGGGTTTGTTTAGGAAAGCAGGGAAATATGGTTAAATTTAAAATTATGGCTTTCAAACACGTTAACACACAAGACCAAATTACCAGATCAGCTATGAATATTTCCTCTTTTCAACTTTATTGTTTTGTGAACTTGTATTAACATAACATCCATGTGGTCACTGGATGGTAAGTATGATGTGTAAGTATAATATGAAAGAGTAAAATTTTAACGTTATTTTAGCTGTCTTTGGTGCAGTGCAGCAGCTAAAAGCCAGGAGAAGGAGACAGCATTATATGACCAGCCAGCATTCCGTGGAGCACCAGGGAGCAATAAAGCATAGTTTCCAAACCACTCAATTTGAGCATGTGTGTTATAAGGTCAACCCTGAGGGATCTAGGTATTATATCTGCTCCCCCTGCCCACACCCACAACCCTCTTTCACACAATTGCAGGACTAAACTGAGCAATGCCATGTGAGATACCAGTCATTTGGAGGCACTTAACTAGTCTGTGCTTTTCCAAAATATTTTCACATGTGTGAAAGCTTGTCTAAGCCAACCAGTGGGACGACAAAGACCTCACTACAGAGAACACAGGTATTTTCAGGGCTGCTCTCATTTCACCACTGCGAGTTCCCTGATGCACACGCAGAATATTGCTCATATTGCTCGCTCCCTAAATGTTCACATGGTCAAGAACTCACGTTGATATCCTTCTGCTCCAGTCCAAGGGTGAACTCCCTGGTACCCTAGAAGTACTGCATGGTTCCCTTGAAGTTATGCTGCTGCATCCATCACTACATTTTCCAACAAATTTCTATACCTGCAATAGCCCAGAAGAGATGTTCCAACGAGAACTGTCATTCGAGGTAACAGTCTGCAGAAACGTCAGCCTGATTTTGTCCTTTTGCTTCTGGCACACAGTTCAGCAACCAATCTATGAACCCCGAGCCCATGGCTGCCAGCACTTGTTGCTCCTCATCCTGTTCACCTCAACAATTACCATGAGCACGGAGATAGATCTGGGTCTGCTGCACTGCGTGGCACCAGAGCAAAGATTGCACTGGCAAAACATGACAGGAAGGAAATCATGGGCCTACGTTAATTCAAAGCGACGTCCCAGAATTCCTCAAGCTTCAGGCACGCATGGCACAAGAAGAGTTTTATAATCTATGACCAGGACACAAAAGGATATGTATTCCAAATACTGAGCAACTAACATGAACCACTGGCACATGCACCAATTTGCTAAGCTGTAAGGTGTAGGCAAGGCCTTTATTATTCATTTCAAACTAAAGAAAACTCAAAAAAAAAATCAGGAACTGGCCCATAAGGAATATTTCTTGTTCAAATTGGATTCCAGCAAATTTTCTTTGCTACAGAAAATATCATTTCTCTTTTCCTACTTAGTTGTGCAATATAATATGTTATAATCACATTTAGCTGGAACAATAATAGTAGCACTTGCATAATAGGAACTGCAGAACCATTCTTGCTCAACAGCAGCAGCAGTGAAGTCATCTGAAGTTGAAGTAATGACTTTGCTGGTCTTAATGGCTTCTTCAAGTCTCGATTCAAAGGGAATGGGAAATAAGGCTATCAGTGTGAATATTTTCCAGAGAGTTTCTCATAAATCCAGACGATTTCATTACTTTTCAGAAAGTATCTTTCAATTACATGTAAAGGATCAGCTTCACATTACAAATGAAAATGCCACATATGCAACCAGAAAAGATTTTAGTTAGAATGTCTAGAGTTGATGTTCAATCTCAACTTTCATTCTGAAATTGCTGTTTCTATAACAACACGTAGCAGACAAGCCCATATGATTAGTTTGCTTTCATTTAATCTGTAAGAGAAATTTCATAACAAAGGAATCAAAAAATATCTGCAGGCAGTAAGTTATTTTCAAGAGAGACTGTTTAAGTAGTAAAGTATCCAAATATGTTTTAAATTGTTGTTTGTTTTTTTTTTCTGGTTTTAATTTAAATTGAAGAAGGATTCACAGACATATTCTCCAGCAGTCTGACATTTTTGTAAAATGGTGTAAGGTACATAATTTAAGTACCTTCTACATGTTAGCTTTAAGGATACTCTCCAAAGATATAGACAGTCTCCCAGCAAAGGCTTATTACACTGGATTTCAGGTTCTAAGTGTATTGCTAACTTGGAGGAGTAGATTACTGTAGTAGACGATGGTTATTTTAAAAGGAAAAGTAAAACTAGGATATAGACCAAAACAGAGACCTCGAAGGAAAGATTTGAGGTAGCCCGATAGATAATTTTCAAAAATATCACTGTCACGTTTTAGAATATGAATTTAGTGATTCTATAATTTACTAAAGTTTACCATTTCTTTACTGTTATTGTGAACAGCTGGAAAACAGAATTATGGCAAAGGCTGACTAGTGCAATTAAAAGTGACTGAAGAGGTACGCAAGTAAACCTGCTTAAATATATATCACAGTCTAAACATTTACTTAATGTAAATGCATGAACAATTGGAAGAAAAAACGGCTTATTTAAAAGATAAGGCATTAGCAGAAAGGTGGTTTTAATTAAGGAATCTATTTAAATCTTAGAATTTCTTTTTTAATGTGCTAACACAAACAGGTCACATTGTTATACCTAGTTTAAATGCTTTGTTTATATACAAGTCTCCTGCTAAATGAGAATGCATTATATTTTCCATACACTTTAAAGCCACCAAAAGCTGGTACTGCTGTTGAAGCAGCAGTTCTTTATCACCGTATGTCCCTACACATCCCTAACTGTAGCCTAGCCCCTGCCTTGTACCACACAAGTATTTGTGTAGCCACGTAGTGAACCCTTATTAAAGGGAACCACAGTTGAAGCCAACTCTTGCTCCTTCCCCCAAAATGAGCTAATTTCAACCCACATGAGTTACCTTGTCCAATCCATCAGTCAGCTGCCCTAATGCCTGCCCTGGCATAAAGCAGCACAGCAGCCTGTACAAGCGACTGGACGGAAGGAATGTTTCTTTCAGAATTAGTGTTGGCATCAAGCGTTCAAGTGGTAGAGCAGTAGAATCCAGATCGACCTGTGCTTAACAGTTTCCAAACATGTCTACTTATGCAAGACAAATCCAGCTATGTCAATTGCAAATAACATTAAATTCCTCTGCTTATCTTTATGTGATATTAACTCTTGATGACTGCACCAAAACCAGTTTTTAAAGCATCTGTTCACCCTAATGCTTGCCATCCTAGAAGGTCCTTCCAATAACATTCCTAAATTGAACACTTAATTATTACTTCAAATTAAATACTTTATGTTTTTTTAGCCAATTAGTAACATTTTAACTTCACTTTTTTTACTCAGCCTTTCCAATCAGGGTATGAAAAGCAGCAATAACGTCACCCTAGAGAGCAGAACTTCCAAAGTCATTGTGCCCTGTACAAAACCAGTATTAAGAAAAGCAGCTTAATTTAAGGCACTAAAATATTTTGAACAATTTTCCAGCTCTCCTAATTAACACTGTGGCCAAATAACACACAACAAAAAAGCTTTTGTTAAAATTCCACCTTGCTGAGGGCAAAAGTCTACTAGAGTATTGCTAAGGGACTGTAAGCAATACATCTCCAAGGGCTGTCTTACAGAACCGTCGTATAACAAGTTACCACTTTTCCTAAAGAAAAACATCCTCCTTTTTACCTCTGTGTTAACCAGTCTAATGCAATAGAAGGAACTTAGGTCCACAGCTAAGAAATGTAATGTTTTTGCTAAAAAATTAAGCGACTGCAAATTTCACTGAAGCAGATCCCACCCACGTGCATACCAGCACCTTGGAGCCCAAATGACTGGATGTATGTCTTAAAAAAAAAAAAAACAAACAACTTCCCCCAAAATAAATAAAACCCTCAAAACAACAACAAGAAAAAAAAAAGTCATAAAACCAATTTTACCTTGTTGATGGAAACTGTCAATGCTGCCTCCAGTTTAGCCTCAATTTCTTCTGGCGAGTAATAACAAAAGAGCTTGCCACCTCTTAGTACACAATACAGCCTCCTCCAGCTAGTTAGATTTCCTATCATTTGCTAAAGGGAAGAAATAGTCAGAAATTGCCAAACATAACTTACAAATTAAGAGTATAATACGAGCTATACACAGATCAGCCCTATGTGATCAAAACTTAGCCATATTGAATTCTCTCCTAAAACAAAGAGTTTCTGTTGCAGAACACTTCAGAGTCACTGATTTTTGAAATACTAGCAATACTTTAAATGCCTTTTGGTGGTTTACAGTTTTTGCAGATTTATTGCCATGTGACACAATACAGAACCTGCTGGTTCACACACAATGAAACCTAGAACTGGCGTCTAAGAAAGAAATCACCTTTATTAGCTACGGTAATTACACAATAAGAGAAATAAAAAGAGTATCTCACTTTGGAAACGCACAGTACATTCAACAAATGTCAAAGACATTTGTCTAGAGTTTCCACTTTCTCAAATGAATTTTCTGAACAGCCTTCATAAATGCATCATAGTTTCACAACCAGTTTAAAGCCTCTAATTCAGCACTCCTGACAAATGACCCAGCCCCTCTGGCCCTCTGCTATCACCTCTCATTTGCCTGGTTGTGCAATGAATGAAAATAGAGAAGTTAGCGGAGTTCATATGAATCATTTTTGAAGGGATGAGTTTAAATATGGCTCAGTTCACCAGTCAGATTCACCATGCTGTGATACGAGCTCTTGTGCAGGCACAATGAGAGGAATGTACAAGGATGAGAGCCACAGGATTATCAGGACTGCTGCCATCAAGTACCAGTCTAAACCAATTCTGAAACAACAACTATACTTGATCTTCATGTAACAGCCTAAAGAATTTTACTGATAAGCATGCCAAGGAAATGTTTATTTCTTCACGCTTAGACACTGAAGATACTGTTTGTAAACACAGCTGTGAGATAGAATTTTCCCCTTGCTGTAGGTAGAACAGGTGAAAAATAATAGTTCTCAAGAAACCACTTCAGGTAAAAGCAAATGTTTTAACAATTGACTCTTAGCAACAGCTATTAACAAAAGAGGATGTAAACACAAGCAAGGTCGTCTTACCTGCTGATTAAGAAATCCTGCCATCATATCCCTAGTCATGCAGGAAGGCTGAGCAACTAAACGGCAACACATGTTTCCATACAGGGGGAGCCAAAAAGAGGATTCCTCTGGGGCAAAAGAGCAGACAAAAAAAACCCCACAAACACTTCATTCGGAACATTTGCATTAAATAGATAGTTTAGCTTTGTACATCTATTTTTACATTAACATCATGAATGTAAATAAGCAATTTTTTTGTATTTAAAGAAAGAGATCTCATCTTGTAGAATTAGACTAAAACTGATTTTAGTCTTCAAGTAATTTTCTTTAATTAAAAAACAAAAAATCCAAAAGAATTTCAAGTAAAAATTGAGATACTGTTCTGCAAGAACAAGTTCTTACATAAAACATAGCTCTAAATCCCATTTACAGTTAGAAACGTTTTAAAAGATAAGTACACTGGCCATCTCATCTAAGTAAGATCCCTGAGCCCATCCCATGGTGGCACACAGCTACATTTATGCATGAGCACTTTGCTTCAGATCATTTTATTAAGGCTTAGAATTTGTATCTACTTCTGTCTTCAGCACTAGAAGCACATTTAGGATTCCAAGGAGTTTCTAATGAATTGCAATATCCCTCCTGCTCAGCTGTGCTATGTAATCTCTCTCTTCTGGAACGAGAAGTAGCTAATACAACGTTCCATTGACAGGACTCTGTCTTTGGTCATGTTTTAGAAATGCTCGTAATGAACCAAAATATCCAGGCATGTCATTTCTCACCAGACTAAGTTGTGCAAATTAACAACAGAAAAAGGAACTTGAAGAAGAAAGAGTGTACAGTACTAATAAAGAAAGGCTTACAAATATCAAAGATACTCAGATATTCATACAACCCTTCAAGAAACAAATGCCCCATAAATCTTCAAATCTGTACTTACTCAGTATTAATGAAGTGTAAAGAATGAAATTCTCTTTGAGGTCACATTTACCCAAGTAAAAGATAAGCTACAGTGAAATATTGTGAAAGTCCCATGTCTCATGTTAACAATTAGAGGATGGCTTATAGGAGGGGTGATCCTTTCAGAAAAATAATGGACAAAGTATCAAAAACTGTACTCCTGCCAGTTAAAACATTACCTTGCAGCATAATCATAGTCCCTGTGTTATCATCTAGGTTGACTGCTGCCAACTTGTGCTGTCCCAGAGCTGAAGTACAGCAACCAACGCAAATTGCAAGCACACATGCTAACATCCCCTGTTAAATCTGGGCCTGAAACAACCTAGCTGAACTGAAACTATTTTTCTATTTTCCTTCTGACTAGAGGAAAGAGTTGTTCTTCATTCTGATACCCTTCCTTGGTTGTGAGGAAGGGGAAATAACTTGTATATAGCTACAGCTCACATAAGACTGAGATGCAAATGACAGAAGAAACTCCCAAAAGAATTAAAGTTTCATCTGGACTTGAAATTTTACTCAACTTATAGTTTATTCAGCTGTGTATAGATGCCTGTTTTAGAGCTGTTAAATATTTTATTAAAGTTGTTCTATATTAAGTATCAAGAAAAATAATCTCTTTAAGCTCTTTAGTTTACAAGAGAGAGAAATGCAAAACGTTACTGGGTTTTTATTTCCTTAAATTGGTACCATATGTACTTACCATTTCCTGTAATGGTAAGGTTGTGGGTCCTGAAACTGTCCTCAGCACTCTCCAGACCCAAAGTGGTAAATGCTAGCAAACTGTACTTTGCTCCACTAAATGTGAAAGAAAAGGCACGTTTAAGACACTTCTGCTTCACGTTGCTCAGGCAGTAATTAAATGAAGCCTAGATTTGCCTGAGAGAACACATTTGGGTGCAAGGGAATGCCGAGGTTCAAGGCAGCACCACAGATTGCCACCCTCAACCTCTTCACACAGAATTCCCCTATCTCTGGTTTTCCTTGTAAACCAACACTGTCCCCCAGTCTGTTCATCCGCTCCCTATATGCTTATCTCCTGCCTCCACCCTGTGCGTACCCCAGTTCCCTCCCAGCCCACAACTTCCAGGTCCTGCTGTCCAGGCCGACACCAGGAGGTCCCATCAGGCAGCTCTTTCCATAGCCACCTCTCTTGGACCTGCCAACCGGGAGACTTCTCATGTGGCTACTGCCTACAAGCTGGGCTCACACGTACTGCTGCGCCAGCAGCTGCCGAACCCGAGCGTAAAGGCTGTGCCATCCAACCTCTCTACATCCTGAGGATGCTGAAAGCATCTCTCTCCTCTAGTCAGACACCAAGTAACTCTTAGTAGTTCTACAGCTTTTATTCCTAGGCCTAAATCAACTAGATTTGGCAATAGGTTCAAAAACTGCTATAGTTACTAGAACTGATGACATAAACTTTATCTGAAAATACAGGTTAAAAATTAAAAGGCTTTATACTGCTCCTCCACGTTGCTCTGCTCTTTTGCTTTGCCTGTGTAGTCTATACTTTATAAAACAGTTGTTTATATATGTGTTTTTTAATAATATCTAATAGCTTGATTCCTTGCATGCAGAAATCCTACAGTCAGTTTTGTAGCATAAAGGACTCTCTCACTTATTGTGCTTACAGGTTTCAGAATGTTATATCTTTGTTTTGGATTTTGCCTAGGGAAAAAAAAATATCACATTTACAATTCAGCACAGTGCACATGGAATGCAATTCTTGGAATAAACTAGTATAAATTTGGTACATGTTTAACCTTTTCTCCCAAATACTCTTCAGAGTAACACATTTACACTCCAGCAATCCAGTAAGAATTCCACCTGGATAATGGCAGTTTAAACAAAGTTCACAAGAAACAAACCCCTCAAAAATCACTAACTACTCTCCCTAACAGGATCTAGCATAAGATCCTTAAAATATCCTCAGTACAGCATAAGATAGCTTAGTGCTGTAAAAGGTGAGAAGCCACGACTGAACTAACATTACTACAACATAGTTTTCTATCATAATATTTTTCAAATGTTATTTTTCCTAATAGCACAGCAGGAACATATGGGTTTAAAATCTTTGGCTCCTCAGCAGAACAAGGCAGATGCCTACCTAGCCCTAACACTAATGAAAGAGGAGGAAAAGTGGCAAGTTTGTGAGCAGGGAGCTCTGTTACACATCTATCTCAAGGAAATAAAAAGAAAATTAAATATGATATAACATTCTAGGCAAAAAATCACTGCTGTGAAACGTTTCAAAAGGGCAATCTAAACAAAAATCATCAGCGTTTGTATATATCCCCTTCTAGACTGTTCCCTAACAAGATGTTCTCCACTGATTATGTTTTGCCATGCAGTTGAGCAATACATTACCATTCTATTTAAACTGTACCAAAAAGTTCAGTTTCTTCTCACAGATAAAAATACTGTGCTGATTTTAAAGTTTTTTTTTTCTAAAGCATGACTAATTACCACAATAACCTTGCCAAAAAAAATAGCTACTTCACTTTTAAAACACGCTTTACAGTAACATTTTCGTTCTAAAATATAACAGTCATTCCTTTCAGCCAGCTGCAAAATAATTTAGAAAAGTTTTATCTGCAAATATTTTTCAAATTTAAGTGGCTAATCAGGATTGTTGACTACATTTTCCCTCTACGTTTCACAGAATTAGCTAACTGCCTTAAAAGGCAGTTTCTTTGTAGAACAAAGAATAATCTGCCTGCTGCATCTCATTCAGTACTTTGCATATCTATAGTATTTTTCCATGTAACAACTTTACAAAAAAAAAAAAAATCATATCATCTCTACAACATGCCTGTGGCAAAGGCTCTTTGTTAAATCTGTTTACTGATCAAGAGACAGAGGCACCAAAGTTGCCACACAGACACTGGCGTGGGAAGGTGTAACTATATCACCCTTTCTATCTCTGCATATTAATTAACACAACTCAGATTCCAGAATCTGTTCCTGCATATTAATTCCAACTTCAGAAATCCTAATCTTAGTTCACTCACCCAGATATACAGAGTGGAGGATTTTTGAGTCAGGAAAAAAAAAAAAATCTAATATGTTCACCTCTCAAGCAAATCTTAAATAATAGAAGGTAAAAACGAATACAACATTTAACTGTAAAAGTGAAGCCATTAGATTAGATTATGTACTTTTAGCAAAATATCACTATGAATTTGCCAGTTCAAACATAGGAAACCAAAGCCATGCCTCCAGCCTAGTGGAAGACAATACATAAAAGGCAAAAACAACAAGTCCATCTGTAGGCCAGTTCTGCAAGGGAATAAACATGCACTTCAGGGAGTCTCTCCAACAATTTATCCAAAGAGCAACCTAGTACTCTGGAATTCAACAGTATAACTACACTAAATATTTACCCTCTACAATAAATGTAAAAAAAACAAGAAAAAAAATTAAGCTAGAATAATTAAGCAGGCAAAAGACTCTATAGAAATGAAAGGAGAGATAATTAAGAGGAGAGAAAATACCAGTGTAACTGAAATTAACCAACCTAAGCAACCATGCAAAGCACTTTGTCACTAAGCTTTTGCAAGAAGTTGCAAGGCTGATGGTTTCCTCACTAACCAGGGAGATTTCTAAGCCAGGAAGTTTGACACAGAGGGATCAGAGAGTTTTTGGAAAATGGAGAACTTCGTCCCATGTGTGCTCTGAAAAGAAAAAAGCCTGTACAGACGAAATCTACAGAGAAAAGGTGTCCATATAACACGAAAAGTTTCCCTTTTTGTTGCAGTTTAATTTCACCTGATGGACTGGTAAAATTCTCTGCGAATACTTGAAAGATCTCTTGTAAAATTGCAATCTCTTCCCCTCTATAAGGGCTACATACCAAGGTCTTACTAACATAAATCCTAAGGGGAGTCTATAAAAAAAATAAAATTGACAACTTACTTTCTGCCTGTAGTAACCCATTTCTTTCCAAGAATCTTTTCTAATCACCTAGCAAAGCCATCATTAAACACATCATTGTTCGTTTAACTCTGTTAAGAAAGTAACAGTCACTGTGAGATGATTATTTACAGCAGAAACAGCAAGCTTCAAGATGGAGGAAAACAAAATACAACTACAATTGATAAACCAAAAGCAAAACTCAAGGGAGGAGGCGGTTGCTTAGATTGTCTACTGATGCTTTTTTCCTCAAGAGACAGACAATCTATATTCAAGTGAGTATGACCAGCAAATAACAAGCTAGTGGTTATATCTGAAGCAAACTGCATCTAATGATAGCGTGCCATCACCCAACTGGAGCTTGTGCAAAGCCCAGCCACCTGAGATGATGCAGACTGAAAGATACCTTGTCATTAGGTGGAACACACTGGAAAGTTAGTGATAAAATTTCCTTTGCTCTTGGCTGTGTATTTTAGATTGAAACAGTAGTATCAGTACACAGTAATATCAGTTTGACAAAGATAGAATATGCTTGAGTGTTTCCTTTTAACATCCAGGCAAATAGCTATATGAAACTAGACTAAGACTATGCTCAACACCAGGCGAAAATTAGACATCGATTCCCTACTGTTCGGTCACAGGAAAAAAAAAAGTAATACCTCGAAAAAATTACTTTCTTTAAAAAAAAAAAAAAAAAGAAAAATCAATATTATTAGTATTTACAACTTAGGTACTTGGCCTGCTTAAATCACAACGAAATTAAAGTAGCTGGGAAATATTAGTAGGCAGTTAACTTCATTAAAAAATGCATGAAAGACTTAAGGTCGTTTTTAAAAGGAAACAGGTAAATTACCAGGAACAGCATTTATTTCTACCAACACTGAAAACTAGTAAGTCATTTTAAAATGTTCTGTGCTAAAGTCAATTAAGAAAACTCCTGTTAAGTAGTCGGTAACTGTAAAGTGCCTTTGACGGCCCACAGTTTTACTGCAAAGCCCCCATGTGCACAGCGCGCACCCCGGGCACAACAAACAGCTTGCTCAGCTTCCCGAGGGCAGAGGGTACTGGAGACGTTTCTCCTGTACACATACCACACTTCTTTATTTCACACAACTCGTAACTTTTAGGCATGTCTACCTGTCTGTCCAGTATGAACAAAATTGGCTAGGTGCAAAATAATATGGGAGAGGTGGTAAAAGGGAAAGGGGAGGAGAGGTAGATGGACAGAGGGACACAGACAGACTGATCATACAAGCTTGATTTCCTCCAGAGATCAAACTGAAAATACTATAGAGTCTGCAAACAACAGTGGATTTACCAGCTAGCTGGCTGTAGAGCAGAAAGATAAAGCCTGCTCCTGTGTTTCAAGATCAGAACCAGGCCCTGAGGCTGAGCGACATGGTTGGAATTCACACCTACTTTCTCATTTCCTATTTAAAATGTAAATTTTTTTTCACTCAAATAAGTACAGCAATAATCACTTTCTTGGCAATTTTCCAAAAAAATTACAATATATTTAGCTTATTTCTATTTTAAAAATTATAAAACCAGAATATCAATATATATGGCTTACTGGATGACCGGGTCAGCGGGCAAAAGGGATTCAGTGCTGTCTTCTTCCAGTGCAGCTTTGAGTTTCTTCCCTGTGGCTTTGCTGAGGGATGTTTTAAGCTTCTTTGCTAGTTTCTTAGGAGTGTTTGTTACATATAAAGACTCCTCTGTACAGCAGCTATACACTTCAACCTTCACCTGGAAATCTGGTCTTGCTTCATCACTAAAGGGGGGGGGGAGGAGAACATTTCAGAGCATTTGTTAATAAACTGAGTATGCTGCCAAGGAACACGGCTGCTACTATACATATTAAATAACATATATTTCTGATCAAGGGAAGGGATGCCATCAGATTCAGGCGAAGCCATACATTAGTATGGAATTAAAGACTAGAGTACACAGCAGTAACTTAGCGTTGAAGTCATGAGATGCATGTTATAATTAACCATAAACAATTGCAAACAGGAAATTCAACGTTTAGGTTAAAAACTTAAAAAAAACCAAACAAAAAACACATCATGTTATGGAAATACACAGGCAAGACATTCAAACACACTTAAACCTGCCCTCTACTGTTACACAAAAATCACATGACTGAAAACCTATCCTCGCTATGGTCCTAAATCAGATTGAACTGTGTTGAAAGTATCTTAGTCGTACCCCATCCCCTTCATGTTTCTTAAAAAAATCTTATCTCACAACCAACAAAATTTGTCATTCAGAACTTAACTACCTACTGCTGCGTTCTTCTGTCTGCAGCCTATGCTTTCTGTTTTCAGTTCTACCCATTCTCATGTTTTCACGCTTAGTCATCAAACCAGAAGCCTAACCTCATCTTTCAGGTACAAATCATGTCATTACACACATGCCCATAAAGAAATCATCCCAAAGGCTTTTATAAAAAGTCTTTCTTTACCTCAGGGGATACAAGGCAAGTTAAAGTGCCTTTTCTGCTTTCATTGCAGTATTTCACAGAAAATTATAACGGTCAAGTCTCTCATCTTTGAAGAAGTAGATTTAAATCTTTGCCCCCACTCTTAACTTAAACAGGTGTTTAAGAGAGTTTAAAATCTGATTTAAAGATCCACTCTTTCTTAACCAGTCAGTTTTCAGGATCTTGATTTAAAGCTTTCAGTAATTCTAGCTTTCCTGTCAGTCCTCCTCAGGAGACTGAATCTAAATTGCCAATACAAAAAACAAAGCAAGGAAAAAAAAAAAGTTAAGTGCCTCTCAGGACTCTTAAAAATTCTAAAGCAACAAAAAAGTACATGAGAACATCTTTCTACTCTTTTCCAGGTTACCTTTAAAGATAAGTGAATAATTTCCTGTCTAGTATTCTTCAACTATAAGGACTGTGGCTGTGGCACATGCTCATATATGCATAATAGAACATAAGGTGTGGAAAAGAAGGTCTGATTTTAAGAGAACTGTGGCTTAGGGGAATATCAAAAGAGACTGTAGCCTGCTGTACAGAATGGTACTTAAAACACTGGATGCAATGTTCATGCCTATACTTTTATAATGCTTTCAGGTTTTAGTATTAATTTAATTCTGCCTTTGACGTACAAGTTTGTTTATCTCTTTCAATAAATAAAAATGTTTCAGCATGGCAAAAAAGAAAAGAAGTACAGTTTAAGTAGCACATCTACAACCAGCATCATTAAGTACACAAAACCCAACCTTCCAGAGGTGGGAATCCACCATCCACTAAAATTAACAGGACCTCTACTGTTTCCTTTGCCCACAGAAAAACTTAGAGGACTTCAGCCCATCTTATTCATAATCATATTCAGTTTCAAAAGAAAACGGCAATATTTGTACTTCATTCAATACAAACAAATTATACTTACAATATGGTTACATTTTCAAAACAGATATCTGTTATTGCTTTATCCACAATAGCCACCTCTGTATCAAAAACCTCAGCTCCCATTCTGAACAAACAGAAAACTGCATAGCGCTGTGATTCTGCAGAGAGCCAAAGAAATGTTTTATTAGCCATATTACACATCACAATACTAAATGCTTCCAGTAAACAAAAGTAGAAGAAATGGTAATTCAGACCTCTAAGGAATTGCCCTCAAATTCTTCCCACCATAAATTTCGTATCACAGGATTTTATGATAATTGAACTATCAAAGCTGCTGTATAGTTAGAACGACATTCACAGAGGGAAAAATGGCTGCCTCTGCTCAACTTTTTTATCTTCTTGTAATCAAGGGGAGTTCGTGCTGGCAACTTCCAAAATGTTAGTGAAAATACAATTTTGTTTAATAAAATCGATTTTAAGAAAAAAACTCCAAACATTTGATCCAAAGCCTGTATCATTTTCTGAATGTACTATATAGGATTAGACTATTTTGCCACGCTTAGCCCCTCTGACCCTATTGAAAATCAAAGTGAAATCAACGCCAGGTGACAGCTGGAACAGATTTAGGGTTAATCTCCATGACACGGCAAAACGCATGTACTTGAAGACTATCCAATAATCCACTCAACACCAACAGACAACTTCCATTTAAATTTCTCACTGGAAACAGCCTCCACTATACTCTCTGAAGCGTAGACAAGACATAGAACAACATGTTTAATCAGAATTTTCTCAGCTATCCATCTAATAACACCACTTCTCTGTTGCTTCCTTTGGAATTTCTCCTCAAGACGACTTTTTAGAGACTAGGGTTTAAAAATAGAGAACCACAGGACTTTGAAGTAACTCAACTTGCTACAGTCAACAACTTCAAGTTAGGAGTAACTACGCAAGAAACACAGTAAAACATGGACCTACTGAAAGGTCAGAAAAGGGATTGAAATGAGTATGGACCTCCCCATCCAGTTTAAATTTACAGGCGTAAGCAATTGCTTATCACAGTAGTTCATTACATCTTACATACTTTCTTTATTGTTGAAGTGATCAGAGCCTTTCCACATTAATGGTATCCGAATACCTAAAGGGAAAAAAAAAAAAAAGGTAGGGAAATTAAGGTATAGTCAATACTGTAGATCTGTGATCAAAATAAATTACAAAAAGTTTCTTCTTTCTTTTCCTGGTGTTCCGGAGATAACAGGACCTTCTACCCAAAGAACAGCATAACTATTTCAATTCTATTATTCATGTCAAAAGAAAATTCACCAATTAGTTCAATTTGAAGTTTCATTTTCTATTAAAAATTATGCTAGGATAAAGAATATTTTACATCTCATTTGAAAGTACCTGAAATACCATTTCAGAGTGGCTGTGCAACATAGTTCTGAGAGGTATTCTCAGAACTCAGAGGTTCTGATCCTGTTATTACGCACAGATGTAAACTGAAACTCTGCTTGCCTTGTGCTGTAAACCACTCACCCAACTGCAAGAAAAAAAACTTCCTGTTTTAATGGAAAGACTGGGATACTTATACTGCAAACACTTAGGTCTTGTTTTGCTAACCACAGAGAAAATATCACTTGTAATCATATTCCCAGTTAGAATTGTCTTAGTTTAGACAATTTAGAAAACAGTTTAGAAATCTTTTTTTTTTATAACTCAGAAATAGCCTCCTACATCAGAACCATAGCAGAGAAGCAATTACAGAACCCTTCTTTTAAGTTACGCCTGTCATTTTAATATTAGGAAAGTATTTTCTTCAACAAATTATCTACTCAATCCAACACAGTAATGACTGATGTTTTCCTCCAGTTTCAAGGACTCATGTTCATACATAACGTTTCTTATTGGTCCCTTGTTAAAAGACAAATGCAGTGGGGGCTTTATAAATCCAAAGTTGGTTTCTTAAGTACAAGACAGTGTTGTTTAAAAGTATATGCAATATATTAAGTGACACACGATGGCAGCAGTGAACAGCACTAGCTCAATTGTCTTTTGATAAAAATCTTCAATACTGTTATAAAGGAGCATTGCTGACCCCAATGTCGGTCTTCACATGAGGCTGATGGAAACATCCACATATAGCATGCTAAGATGCAAATCAGTAGAGGTATTTAGGCAACAGATTTTCATGTATTCCTACAGGGGTTTACCCACAAAACTTCTTGTTGATTTAAGTGAAACTGCATACAGTCACTCTGTTTCCTAAGTTATATTAAACGAAAAAGTTAAATTTAAGTTAATTTTGATTATATTACAGGATATTTTATTATACATGCTATTTCAGTCTTACAACTTGCAAATTCATCTGGTTTTAAGTGTTCATGAAAACTAATGAATTTTCAACAGTGAACTGCTAGTATACAGCTTTAGACTGCCACAACTTCCTAAAAATCAATATGTCACCACGTTCTGAAACTGCCTTTTACTTCTAAAGATGCGATTGCATAGTAAGCATTTATAAAAATAGATTTTTAAAACAAGGAAACAGAGGTAGTTTCATTAAAACAGTTACAGAAGTCTCTCTCAAACTTTAAATATATATACATACAAATATTTCTCTGTCAGAGACAAAGCACAGAATGTTTTCTTTCTAAAAGCCAAAGCTCTTAAATTTACATAAATATGTGAAAATAGTTAAAATGAAAGCCTTTTTACAACTTTAATCATAGTGAACTCTGCATGACAATTTTAATGCACTCAATAGTTCTTCTTAACAATTGGAGTACTAGATTAAAGATTACTTCTGTATGCCACTTTCAATATCATGCTAGCTGAAAAATTTACACCTTAGTCAGAAAATCATCAAGACATAGATAGTCAATCGCTAGAACAAGTTTAACATGATACTTGTAAATCAGTTTTCAATTCATTCTTGGATTGAAAGAGCAGCCATTTATCAAAAACACAGATCAATTTTCACACACCTTAATTTCAGTTACCATTAGCTGTAAATCCGTGTGGATTTAAATTGGCTACATTCAAGCACTACAATTAATCAGATTTAAAGCCAATGATTCCTTTCAAAAATTACTTTAAATAAATCATGATCATGCTTTTTGATCAACATTTAATGTATTGTCTTCTGACAAAATAACTGATAGGTAAGACAACATAAATTACGTAATTTATTCACACACATGGGGGATAAATAAGGACAAATAGCAGTGTGAAAATCTGTGGATTAAGGAATGCACTCCCCGCACAGTATCTGACATACAATTGCTTTCTGTAGGAGTACATTCCTCAGTACTCCTGCATAGCTGTTCCTGAACTTTTGGTGTTGGCCGCATGATCACACTTTTTTTTGGTAACAGTCTAAGTTTCTGGCATGTACTAACCATAAGATATGCTAATATATTTATAAGTGGATGGATCACTTCCCCCTAAAAAATCCATTCTATATCTTCAATTCTTAAATTACATGCCCTGTCATATTACCTGGGCTACCTACCACTCACTCCTCATTTCCAACCTCTCCCAGACAATTCAGTCATGACATCTCCTGATTCACGCTGCTTGTATTTGCAACTGCATTCTCAACAAGGCAGACACAGGCACACGCACGTGTGCCTTCCAAACATGCAGGGCAACTACAGTTGCAAATCCACTGAAGGTCAGCATACGAGAGAAGAATGCTCAATTTTCTACCCAAGGATTGGGAAAGACAGGGAAAGAATAACAAGACATTACAGATGCGAACACACTGCAGCTGTGGAAGCAGACAGGACTTGATTTGGCATGTTACGTGGACACAGGGTAACGAGTCAGAGGATAATGAAAGGAGGAACCAGGGAGACATTTATTGTCATCCCAGGATCTGCCAATCATGTATCTTGCCCAAGAGGCTCCTGCCTTTGCCAAGCACAAACAAGCCTGTCCCGACAACTGCTTCTCAGGCACCCCAGTTCTCTGCTTCTCAGGCACGCACAGTGGAAAATAAGGAGTTAACAACAGATGATCCATACAAGGCATAAATCTCTCAGCAGAGGCCAAGAAGAACCATTAGGCTTTCCTGCTGTAAACTGGACCTGGTCAGGTTTCCCGACACGAGTACCTGAAGAGGGGTGAGGCATGGCAGTGTCCCAACTCACAGAACTGAGTTCATACAGAGTTAGTTGATGCCTCTTCCTCTTCTCCTCAATCTATGCCATACTTCTGAGGATCAGAAACTCTAGTTTGAGGATCAGAAACTCCAGTTTGAGAACCACTGTTACTTCTTCCCATAAGTAAATACCCCATAATATTTGACACTGTTTCCAAAAACATCACTGCAGTACATTGGATTAAATTCTTCCTAGATGCAGACTTCTACAGCTCCTTTTTTAGAAAGCCAAAGTTTACTCCATGTAAGTAGGTATGCACCAATGTCTTAGAGTAACTAGGGAGAAAAAAGTATTATTAATTGTATAGTAACAGGACAGAATCATTAACAGATTGCACATAATAGTAAGTGGTGTATTTCACCCTTCCAGTCTCTTGTCCTATTAAAAGAAACTAGCTAGATGTTTCGTGTCCTAAACAAATTTTTCATACTAAAAATAGAGTCCTTACACAATTTTGATGTTCTAAAGATAAAAAGGCGTATTCTACGATCCTAAAGTCTTCACTGCCAATAACTATAAATCCGAAGAAAGGTGCAACCACAGCACAGACAGACAAACAGATGCTTTCATCCAAATACCATAAGGGGGAAAGACACATTCTGCAAACAGCTGTGCTGGCAGAAAACGTTATTGAAGCATGTGCTCATCACTCTTCTTCGACTAGTAGTTACCTTTCTCAAAGATATGTCAAAACATGCAGAATTAACTTTAACGCTGTAAGTAGTAAACCCTTCTACACTATTTTATTTTTAATGAAGCAGGTCAGGGAGCACAAACAGATCTGTTAGCAAAGCTAGCAGAACAGCCACAACGAACAACCAGAGGCATGCTGAACGTAGTAACATCCACTATTGGCACAGACAAACAAAATGATAAATTCATAGTGCTGAAGTCTGAGAACAGGCTAAGAAACAGCATACCAGTCTACTGGAAATCAGTGTTAAATATTCTTGTTACTAGTTTATGTGGAAGCCATACCACTATACCTGTACCGTAGTAATGTACTCTGCATTAACTAAACAATATTTGCATACTAGTTACAATTCTGCCCTCGATTTGTTAGACACACCCTCTATGATCACATTAAAGTTTGTCTTTGTGGGGAGGAAAAAAACATTACCAGTACATTTGCACTTATTTAGCTTTGAAATGCATACACTGTTTAGTGACAGACAGAAAAAATATTACCCGCTGTGAAAGCCCCTGAAAGTAATAAGGAAAAAATAGGTAGGATCTTCAAAAGCACATGTATGACTTAAAAGCATAAATCCTCTTGAAGCACAAGAGGATTTATGCCCCTGAACCACATACACATTTTTAAAAATACCATCTTGTTTGTATAATTTGTATTACAAGTTACTGCCCAGCCAATTAGCTCCTACAATTGACTACCCAGCCACTTACCTGATAGAGCAACCTTTGCTCTGCACGCCACCCGGTCTTTTGTTCCATTTCCTGAAGATCTGTAAAAAAGAAGAAAAGAAAACGAGGTTTGAGATCTGTGCATTTAGACTTCTAAAAGTCAACACTTGATACATTAAAAAGTATCAGGCTTTCATATCATAGCTCATTTCAAATGCTTTTGTTTAAAGTTGAATTTGGTATCTCTGGTTTAAGATATGAGTCATTAGATTCTCGAGGATAATCTGGAAGGAAGGTACACCATCAGTTTTCTTAATTCCCTAGAAGATTTTACTCCAGAGCTTATTTAACCAGGGTATGAAAAGACTAGTAGATTCATCTCCCTTGTCTTTTCCAGCTCCAACAAAATCAAATACATTATCAACTTTTTTCCCTTCTGTACACATCAATGAACAAGCAACTTAATTTATCAGTTCTATTATTGGTTAGAGAATTGCCACCTCCTCTATTAATAAAGACCAAGTACAAAACGTAGCATTGTTAATATTGTGATGTTACACGCGGGCAGACAGTTTGCTAAGTAGCCAGTGTAGATGGCAAGGCCAACCTGAAATTGAATCAAAACAATCTGTAGACAACGAGTACCAATAGAGTGCTCTCCTTATATCTGCCACCGCTCCTAACTCCTAACCAAGTAAGGTGAAATGAAATTTTCTAGCTGCTACCAACATCCTGCATTCCACAGGCAGATATGGGATCTTCAGAACTCACAGATTACAGACCCACGTAACAAGAAACAGGGACAAAATTCACTTGAATATTATCGCTCAGACATCAGCATCTTACTCAGATTAAGCTTTAAGCAAATTCCGGGCTTGAGCAAATACTGAAAAAAGAACTGCAAATGCACTATCATCTCTCAAAGATACCCTCTAAATGGTAGAGAAATACCTCTACAGCGTGCATTTCTTCGAATGATCTCCACTGATAATTCAAAGGACCCCCTAAGACAGAACTCTAAGCAATGCATGACAGACACAAATTAAGTAAACAATACAGCTAACTAGGATTGTGAGAAAACAACACAGGTGTTCAGACACATCTCCAAGTATCTCTGCCCTGTTCTGACCATGTGCCATCACCATTCTGTGGTCACTGACATCAAAGACCAGGAGTTGAGAACATCAGCATATAAACATACCTGCTATTATTCCATTGTTAAAAATATAAATAAAAGATGAATCACTAAGGTCTTCATCTTAATAGGAAAAAGCAACACAACTGCAATAATTACAGAATACCACAAGTTGTAAGTTCCAGCTTTCAAGATCAGTTTTCATGATAATAGTTAATGTAGTCAGAAAATGCAATTCTTTCCTTCAATAAATTTCTCCTATAAGACCACATTTCTAAAAGCAAAAAGTAGCAGGACAGTTCCTATAGATACAATTAGCTGGAGCTAAGCATGTAAGCATCTTCCAGTACCTCAAGGGGGCCTACAGGAAAGATGGGGAGAGGCTGTTCAGGAGGGCCTGTTGTGATAGGACAAGGGGTAATGGTTTTAAAATAGAGGGAGGTAGATTCAGGTTGGATATTAGGAAAAAATTTTTTACCATGAGAGTTGTAGAACACTGGAACAGGTTGCCCAGAGAGGTGGTGGATGCTCCATCCCTGGAGACGTTCAAGGCCAGGTTGGATGAGGCCCTGAGCAACCTGATCTAGTTGGAGATATCCCTGTTTCTTGCAGGGGGGTTGGACTAGATGACCTTTGAAGGTCCCTTCCAGCCCTAACCATTCTATGATTCTATGATTCTATGTACTCGAAGAGTTTCTATGCTAAATTGTAATGAAATATTACATTGAAGTAAAATCGGAAAGCAATGCTGTCTCTGCACCACGATTCTCAACATCGCACTCAAACATATTCCATTAGGCAAATAATTATAACATTATTCAAATAAACCACGTATACTTCAGCTCATTCAAGAGTTATAACGTGAGAATATTTTCAACTAAACTGATTTTTCTTCATATATATTGTATTTTTGTTACTACTTTGCTGTAGTTTACAAAAGTGGCCAGCAGAGGGTATCACCTAACCATGATGATTCCATCATTAAAGGGGCCTTAATAACAATAGGAAGAACGAAAAGTAGAAATAGGTTATTCTGACTTGGATACTTTTGTTTTGCTCCTTCAGACTTGGTTAGGGGCATTTGGTATGCTACAGGTAATCAAGAAAATATGTCTATTATGTTACCTGATATTCGGATGCTGAATTCTAGTTTAATGTCGATAACAGTATCTACACAGAAAAATGCAACTCGTATTTAATTTCTTAAAGTAAAAAGACAATACTGGAATGGTCTTATAAAGTAATGTTTCAAGCAGCAGTAACATATGTTTGTATGGAACAAGACAGAAGGAAGGCCAGGTTAGATGAGGCTTTGGGCAACCTGGTGTAGTGGAGGATTTCTCTGCCCATGGCAGGGGGGTTGGAACTAGATGATCTTTAAGGTCCCTTCCAAGCCGAACCATTCTATGATTCTATGATTCTAAGGGTTTAAATTCACTTTGCTAGACAGCCTGCTAAGAATTCACGTAAGCAAAAGCCTGCTTCGTAACACCGTGAGCTGTTACTCACCGTTCTTCGGCTCTACACGAGACTAGCTCTTCTTTTTGGTTCTGTAGCTCTGTCCTGTATGCAAGTATACGAGCATTGCAAACCATCAGGTTTTTAACCGCTTGCAAGAGTTGGTCTTTTTGTGTGCTCACTGCAAGTAGCTTACAGATGCCTTCCCGCATGCGGATTTCAAAGTCAATCTTCTCTTGGATGCTGCATTCCTAGATATGAAAAAAAAACCAAAGGACTAAACACAAATCCAACTAACAATATCATGAATTTTTAACAAGCTCTATTTTGTCACAGTTGGGATAGAAAACCCTAGGTTTTAATTACATGCAGCCATTAACAATGGTCACTAAACGTAAAATCATGGTTCTCTCTTCAGGAACAAGAGTGAAACACAGGATGCAACAGATTCACTATACATTCAAATTCCAAATCAGGTAGTAACATTAACTCACAGTAGCATCTAAAAGTTACTAAAAACATAGGTGCCTCAATGTGTCATTCATAGGATGGTCCCTTCATATGGTTATTGAGAGGCCTAACTGAATAAAGCTTATAAATTAACGTTCTACTTTTTACAGTCATCCCTACTAAAATAAACTTTAAACTCAGGAAAATATCTGAAATATTTTAAACCTGAAATTAGTTCTTGTTACCTCGTTGGCCATCTTGGGAAGGGTTAAAAAATGTGTTTTTTTCACTTCTGGTTGATATAAAATTCAGATAACATCAGAAGCGAAGAAGGAAAATATCCCAATACTTGACTGTTTCAGGCCATGCACTGAAAGTCAGACAGCTGTGGTAGCTTCAACACTACTCAAGGACCATGCCTTGTACATGCCATGCACAGCCATGCACACTTTTCATTCAAAAGTATGAAATAAGATAGACTTGCCTGACAAACCACTAGAATTCTGCATCATTGTGTTTTTGAAGGAGTGGAGTTTTTTTAAGGTATTATAAAAAACTTCTGGGAAGTCAACTTTTTCCTATCTACTTTCAGAGAAAACAAACATTTATAGTGTGCATTAGTCCTCACTTGCGACTTCAAAAAGGCCAATCCACACCAAGCCAGCAGATCACTAAGGTGAAGGATCACAGGTAGTTTGCTCTCTCCCAAAGGTGTGCTGGATGCCACTGATGACTCTGATAAACATTTCCTTGTTATGTGGCCATCCCCAGCCAAACCAAATATTTCTCACACATAAAAAACAGAGTGTTGTCACTGTATTGCAGGGTTGTGTTGGAAATACATTGCAAGTAAGTGATGAGTGAAGCTTTTTCAACGCTGAGCAAGAGCATCCCAAGTACCTCTGGAATTAAAAGCATTGTGTCAGTTTTCAGTTTTGTAGCACATCTGAACTCAAAACAAGTGCTTTGGGGATGGATCTATAAGCTGCTGACTGAAACTCATGGTACAATAATTGAAATTTACAAGTTCAGTATTTCAGCTGCTAGAAAAGTACCGGCAACTGCCCTCCCTCGAGCCTTTGATCAGGATATAAATAAGAGGGAGCTAATTTTCCCACAACTCAAGTACCTGAGACACCCAGAACCCATGAAAGGGGTAATGCAGATGATTTTTTTCTTTACTTGGAACTCACTCTGTCATCAGCTGCCTTTGACATGAGGAAGTGACCCTTTATAGCAGTTGTAAGAGGCAGGTGGAAGCTCACTATATAGTCACCATCTATTCCCTCCGAACTTCACAGGAGTGGGTTTTATTGGTTTTTAAGACATGATGCTGTAATATAAAGATAAATAATGTTTCAGCTGCTCACAGAGCGTTTTTCCTTCTAAACCACCCCCTTTGTTACCCTAAAGTAGCTAAGTCCATAAGCCACACTCAGTACCAGCACAGCACCACGCTCAAGCTGTAATACTCTACTACATGGCATCTTACACAGAGCTGATTCCCAGCCCCCTCCAAACACTATTATAAAAACCCAGAGGCTCTCAGATCCCTTCAGCAGTATAAGCCTCTTGTTCCATTTCTCACCTCTTCTGTTACAGACAGCAACTTCATTTGTGTTAAAACGGGACCTAGAGCCATACAGAAGCTTCTTCTGTCCTACATCAAGAGCCAGCAAGTCGCTAAGCCCACGGACACTGACATAGTTTCTCATTTTCCTCATATAAAGGAGGTGAGCTCCCCCACAAGACGATCAAGATGCCAGGTTTGTGTAATCAGGCAAAGCAGGACAAACACATGTTCTGCTGAATTTGTCAGTGTTTAAGACAGTTAAGTCACATGGTAAGAACACGGATTATGACTAGACATCACCATGAAGGAGGATACTAATAAAGTACAGAAGACTCTCCGGAAACTAAGAACTCTCAATCTGAGACCCCATGAGAAATGTCTGGGACACGCACAGGTTACCATGACATCAGTCCTCTGGCACCAGTGGGTTGTTTGGTGGCGAATAGCTCCCAAAGCTCACACCAGAGATGTTTTCCGTAGAAGTTTAGCTGGTATTCTCTACAGGCCAGATACAAAGGCCTGGGACTCAGTATTGGCACCAACAGATTACTCCAGTTTCTCCCTCACGGATTCGTTATCCATATTTTCAACCCCAAGCAGTGCACCAACACCTCCACATGCCCAGGACCTGCTTCTCTATCCATGCTTTTTCTCAGCTCTCATCCCAGAAAGAAAGAAGCAAATAGCTTTCATCAATCTTCTTTCATTCTGAGTCAAATTTTACCTGGCGATGAAAAGCTAAGCAAGGCCCACAGCTGCCCCTAAGAAATAATTACTCATTCTTTGAGCCTAAACTAATACATCAGCTGCTACAAAGCTGAATTTCATCTCACAAGAGTGAAATAGTACCTCCTCCAAACATTTCCCAGGGTAACAGGCCTCTGTGCTGACGCAGCACAGACTGCAGCTCCTCTCCAGGTCTATCACCTGGTACAGAACTGTGGTGAGCAAATATGCTCTCCTAGTTTGGAGCATCTGCGTGCATCAGCACTGCAACTTTCGGAACTAGACAAAGAATTTAGTCCATGCTCCATCTCAGTCAGGATCACACAAATTATTCTGGCCCAGCATTAAATGGTTGTTGGGCCACAGCCTGAATAACTGCACCATATAAATCTCATCTGAAGGAGTTACTTAGCAGCCCGATTCAGAATATATGAAGTTCTTCTTGTCTACCAACAAAAACTGGTCAGCTTTTTCTTTTTTTTCAGTTCCTTCTAAAATTACGAGCACACCATCTGGACTTGGAGGAATGACACAGCACTGTTTTGCCATATGTTGTCTACTAATGCACCGTTTCCCTTGCGGTCTCCATCCTTCCCCTACCAGTGGCAGCATACGCCAGCCAAGATTACTAACAGCTGCTGAGATTTTCAGCCCCACACTCAGCAACTGCCTAAGCAACACTCTCAGTCTTTGTATTCCCTACCTAAGTATACCTAGAATATACAAAATTTTAAAGGATTTCTAGTTTTACATAGGTGACGGAGTCACCTGTGTAAAAAAAAAAAAAAAAAAACCAACAACGCTAGAAAAACGACATGGATACTGCTGAAGGCAGGACAACCTGAGATTTTATTTTATTGATATCTTAAATACAGGCTTTCAGAATCTTTTCCAAGGCACACTTTTGATTTATTACTACAGAGGCTTAAATGTAAACCCTATTGATCTACTATATCTATTTAAAATAAGCAAGTAGTCAGCAAGTATTCTTCCAAAACAGAGGCTGTGAAGTCAAGCCTAGCTTGGGCGCTTTTCTAGCTGGACACAGGAATGAGTATTTGTTGTGACTGACAGCAATAGCTTTACAGACACAGCTGAGTTCAACTAATTCAGATTTTTAAGTGATTCGAGGTTTAAAAGGAAAAAACCCAAACTCATTAATAGGAAAATCAATGGCTAAAACATTGAAGAGCTGGAAAGGATCAGCTCCGAGATCCGCAGCCCTGCGGAGGGCGAGCAGGGAGCTCAGCCCACCGAAGCAGCGTCACCTCGGCGGCTGCCCCGGCCCCCGCACACCTCCGCCGGAGGGCGGCTGGACCCGGCCCGGCCCGGTCACGCAAAGCAGGCGGCCGCAGGTGCCGTTCCCCGTCTCCCCAGGCAGCCCGCGGCCGCAGCGGACACGCCGAGCTCGGGGACCCGCCAAGGGCCGCCATCCGCCCGCAGCGGGAGCGGGTGCCGGTCGGCCGGAGCCGTTAACGGGCCACGCCGCGCCGCGGGCAGGGACCTCCCCGCCGCCGCTCCCGCCCCCCCACCCGCCCGCAGCTCACCGACTCCTCACCGCCGGGGCCCGGCACGCACCACCGCCGCATCCTCCTCTTCCTCCTCCTCACCGGCGCCGCCGTTCAAACCTCCCGCCCCCCGCAACGGCCGCCGCGGCCCCGCCCACCGCCCGCCCCTCCGGCGGCGCGGGGCCGTCCGCGCTGTGCGGCGTCCGCGGGCTGCGGCGGGCCGGGGCTGCGCAGCCGGGCGTGACACGGGGCGATAACCACGAACGGGGCCCAGGTCAGCGGTGTGATGGTGCAGCTGCACCTGCAGAAATGCGTCGATCGCGCCGTGTTATTTAGCCGGAGCAGTGCTGAGTGATGAATTTCAAGGCAGTACCTTTCCGGGCCCCCGGTTTCTTTGTTCCTCGTTAATTTACTTTTCTGAGATGGGCCGACGCCACTTCCTTCTGATGAATGTTCTTTAAAGGAGCTGGAAGGGGAGGCTCGGAGCCGCTTCCCTGACGGCTGCTCAGTCCGCAGCCACCGCCGCTCTGAAGCCAGCCGTGAATTTTTAACCACCTTCTTGGTTTTCTGCAGTTCATTTCATGATGCAGCTCTCATACCATGGTACTTAAAAAGCTGTGCCACTAGCCCGTTTTGTGAAAAGTATATTATACTTTTATATATTAAAATAAAAGCACATTAATTATTCGTCGGATTGACTGGAGAGGAATGGGAGCCACCTCCCTCTCCTGCTGCCAGTTTTGCAGCTCTAGTTGTCTTCAGCAGATGCAACAAATGAGCCAAAATAGTGTCTCCCATCCGTCCCTCGTCCCCGATTTCTTGGCTTTCCTCTCTGGATTCCACCTCGGCGTGTGGTGGTCACAAGCACAGATCCTCATTGCTTCACACATGGTTGTCAACATTTGAGAGAAGTAAAATGTGCTGGAACGAGTGAGATACACAGTGTTGCTAACAGCTTTCTACAGAAGACAGAAGTCTCCTGGCTAACATATGCTTATTTAAAAGATAAGAAAATGCACTTAGAAGGGAAAATTCGAAAAGCCCCATAGCTTCTTCAGGATTTCACATAGGTGCTCGGCAGCTGTTTGCCTCCTGACATTTACAACCAGGACACAAACACAGGGGGCTAGCCTTCAAGGAAAATCGTGACCTTCCAGACTTAAGGTATTTATTCCTTGGTGGAAGGCAGAGAACAGGGAGCTCTGCTTCCCTCCAAAGTGTTTGAGTCTCACCTCGAGGCAGAGATGGCAGCGGCAGCTGTTCAGCGGTTCCTGTCTCCATCATGGGCCACGTTCCTGAGGGTAAGGAGGCATTCAGATATTCATGAAATAGCTTCATACCATCCTGAAGTCTTCTGTGTACCACTGGCAAGATGCGTGCCACAAGTGGGAAGCCCTACCCTAGGTGATATATTTATAGACACTATGTTTTTTTCCTTTTTTTACATACTCCCCCTTGTTCTTTAGCTACTGTGAGTTTCACAAAAGAAGTCTTTCTGCACTACATTCAGTGGAGAAATCCCATCAGGGAGCCAAAAGACTTTCGCTTAATCAAGGTACAACCTGTAAAAGCTGCATATGGACAGCCAAGATATCTAAGAGTGGGTTTAAGGGAGATTGAAAGGAAAGTCTCCATGTAATTCTGGTGCTTCATGCTTCCAAACGGGAGCCTCACATTCCCGTCTCAGCTACAGAGTTCAGGATTTCAGACACATCAAGAGAGACCCATCAAAAGAGGGGAGAACATGAGATGTCATATCAGAGTGCCCTTTTGCTCCACAGCAAGGCATATCTCTTAAGGTGTGGTCTGGCCTCTCCTGAATCAGTCAGGGATGGGACTTGAGCCTGAAAAATCTCCAGTAATCTTCTGGCCTCAGAGGAAAACTAGAAACAGGAACATATCATGGAAAGACCAGTCGTGGAATTCAAACTAAACAAGTGAAAAGTCTCAAGTTACCTGAACTGCATTATTGTTGAATCAATGCTTGACCAAAGTGAGAAAGAGTTCCAGTATCAACACGTATCAATGGCTAAAACCCTTCAATGAGTTTTATGTGAACTATGGCAGCAGCTGGAAATTATAGCCTTACCATAAACAAATAAGGAAAGAATCACTGTGATTCTGCCTTACCAAAATTTGTTCATCATCTCACAAGATGGTGTGCTACCACAAAAAAACTAATGCAACTAATGTGTAAAAAGACACACTGAAACACATCCATCCAGCATCCTCCCAAGCAGTTCCAGCACTCCAGGTTAGACTCTAGAGCAAACCCACTGGTTCAAGATTTCCAGAAACACTCCCTGTGAGAATTTCGAGACCAACTGTCTCAGATGTGCATATAAAAGGTTTTGTCAAAAGCCAGGGTGGCTACATGGATGTCATAAAAATCGCTGCAAAAGGATAAGTTATGCCTCAACCTATTTAAGGCAATCAGCATCTCTAAAGCCATTTTGCTGGTGGTGCAGACAGCTTCCAGGAATCTGTGGCAGCTTTCCAAGAATTTTAGATGCTAATTAGCATGGGTTTGCAGTACAGTCTGTTCAGCAAATCCTAGCCTTAATAAGTCCCAAAATGTGACTACTAATAGCATAAAGAGCCTGTGCCTGCAGCCCTTACACGTTCCTACTGACATTGACTTGAATTGGAACCCTTAAGAAACCAGCAGGAGTTAAATGTGTAGGACAGCCTTAATTAACATGAGTAGTATCTTCTCAAGCTCAGTGTGTATCAGCTCTTGAGCTGGTTCAAATGCCCAGTTTTCCACTACATTAGAAAGATGATACTGCAAAATCTGGCTTCTCACACTCGAGCACCTGCTTCTGCTTTGGTCCTCCTTTGCAGTCGGTTCCTAGAGACCTTATGTTTTTTATTTAGAAATTCAAGCTTCATTTGATTTAATTCAGTTTATTTGTCAGATGCTTAGTTGAAAAATGAAACATTTCACCAAACCTTTAGTCTTTTCTCTTAAGGGAATATGAGAGTGAGGCTTTAAATGCCATTTCTGCATGTGTTGTATGAGGTGAGATGTTCTCTGCACACTCCAAGCCTAACTCCAGCTACGCTGTCCTGCTGTGGCAGCACACATACTAACTCGAAATGGAGAAGGCTTTATGCCATCTGTATTATTCTGAGATTTGGGATTCAGCTAGCAACTATTCTGTTCCCTAATTTAAGAGTAATCCCAGCAGACAGCAACAATAAAAAAGGAAGCACTGTAGCCCTGTTTTCTTCTCCAGACAAGCCTCCACTGAAGGGCAAAGAAACCCAAGGCACAACCTACAAAGCAAGGAAAATCCTGCACAGTCTCTGCTGCACTAGTGCAGGGAAGCCAGAAGCAAGTAGGGTGAATTAAATAAGGGATCTATATCCTAACTTTTGAAGTTTCTTAACTGAAACAGTTTTTTCAGGTTAATCCTCACACCATCCTTTTATTTGCCACTCTATTTGCATTGCAAAGCGCTTGGCTTCCTTCTAGTATTAGGGAAGCTGGATAGCAGAGGAAAGATCATTGTCTATCTAAATCACTGTTCTGCTGGAGTGTTACATCAGCATATTATTTTAAATGTTAGGCCCATCATTTTGGTTTAGCAGGTACAAAATGTCTACACCTACTCTTGACAGCACTGCAATATTTTTCTTAATTTCTTAGTTCCCACAGCTTGCTACACCTACTCCTTGAATATCATCAGAGTGTGCCAGTAGAAATCTACTCAATTCCTATTCAGATTTATCCTAAATGGAAATATATGAAGATTTGTACTGGACGCACAGAAAACAATTTACAAGGCTTTTTATAACTGACTTCTACGGATTTAATTCTATACTGAAAAGCAAACTGTTGCCATTGATTGCCACTGATTTTGACTACCATGACATATGACCAGTAGAGATTAGTTAAATGGGCAGAGACTCTGGAATTTATGGTGTTTACCTGAATGCTTACTGAAGCCGTGGCTAAGTTAAAAGGCAAAATTATTAGCCTCGGTAGCTCATTTCTTCATTTCAGCCTGCTGGGGTCAGTTGAAGTCTTTCCATTTGCTTAGCTGGGCAGAAGGTCAACACGTCATCCTACAAAACAAATTAAATATGCGGAACTACCTTACTGTCATGTGCTTCAGTTTTGACTGTATAAGGTGAAAATTAATAATCTGGTCAACAACAGTGAGCTGAAGCCTGACCTTATCAAGAGATAAATTTTTAGGCTCTATTTTACCAAACTGAGCAGCCTGAAGAAGGTATCTTCTCTAATGTAGTCACGGAGTCAGTCAATGAAGACATCATCCTAAAACATGCAGGTGCTTGAATTAGCTAAGATGCATAATCCTTTCTCTTCTCTGATGATTAGACACAGAGGCCAGACTATCTTAGAGTAAACTCTTATTATTTCAGATGTTCTCAGATTAGTTTTACCCTGAGAACTTGCTCATCTTCTGCTCAAGGTTTTTTAATATCCTGCAGTCCTCCTCCAACTGCTTTAGTGGTCCAAATGGCACTGGGGCCACATCTCTGTGCAATGCTTTCCTACATCTGTTCATGGTGTGATGGCACCATCAACAAAGCATTGGTACCACGTGCTTCAATTAACTATTTTGTTGATTGTTGTATATTCCTGTAGGATTTCTAAAAGAAACTGTAAAAGGCTGAAAAAGTGCAAGAATTGTTTTTCCTTTTTCCAGATAAGAGTCCAGAAACTGGTTCTTCCCAGTGCTCCTGATGTCAATCTCATCTTGAAATGCCTCCAGATTAAACGCCTGTTGCCTCTTTAAATTACCATATATAAGACAAATGTGCTGAAAATACATTTTGTAACAGAAATAGAAAGTTACAAAAAATCTATCCCCATGTGAATTTGGAAAACAATTTCTGAGATCAAACTTGAAAACTTTAAAAATCAAATTAAAGACTGCATGACTTTAAAACGCATTTTGATAATCCTCTATGTCTTAAAGTTGCTCATGCTCAAGGCAAGTTACGAAGTGTGGTTAACTGAGGTAGATCAGTCACATGTATTTGAGGCCAATTCACATGTGGTCCCCACCTAAGTACAGGATCAACCCCAGCATAAGTATCCTGTTGGACAAGGATCCTCATAGGTGATTGATACCTTCACTAGAAGCCTTCCTCCAGCTGGGAAGACATTTTATGTGGACACACAGTGTCTAACAAAGCATGAGTTTTGCAGCCTTTCTCTAAGTTTAGAAATGTATACGGTCTCTCTTTACTATGTGTCTTCCTATCTCCACAGCAGCTGAAGGAATGAAATTATCTTTATTTCCTTTCAAGATCAAAGTTGGTTGAAATTGGCTACTTAGATCCATTGCTAATAGTGGCACATTTACACACAGAGAAAAATTATGGTCATACAAAAGTGATACTGCTGTGTAAAACCAAAGAGGCCCTTTCAGCTGCCCAATATTAAAAGAATGCTCAGTATGGAAAGGATTTCTTAGAGGTTCTACACTGTCACTCCCATATCATACCTTTATACCAGGATTTCTCTGTTGGCTATGTGGTCCTGCTTTGACTTCTTGTGCATTTGCTGCAGATGGTGTTTGGTAAATAAAATATCTGTCTGAATAGTTGTATCCAAGTGTTTGCTGGGCAGCCGGCTGGTGAAGACACCATTTTGTCTCACGGGAGAATCTAACTAGGCACTGTATGTTCTGGTTTTAGAGTCAAGTCTGTTACAATTTTTCCTAATTGATCTTGCACTGGCAAGTGAAAAGTCACTGGATGATTTAAATGGATTGCCATTTTGAATTTGAAAGAGAGAGTAAATGCACTGAGAATATCACAAATCTAAAGGTTTTATATGAGAAAATAACAACAGAAAATCACCTTCCTTTTGATAGCCAAAGGATTATCATCCATCACTGGGAGAGCAGATGTAAGCCCACTTCCAATAGCAAACTCCCAGGAAAAAGGAGAAATTCTCCAGTTAGCTCGCAGGACGGGCATCAGATTTGTTGTCTCAAGGTGGATACGATGGATACAAGCTGAGTATTTGCAGATGGTCTCTTTTTTTTCCCCATACGATTTTGAATATCTCTGCAGAACATGATACTTGGCAAACTTCTCTGCCTGAAGTGAGTTTGTAGTCTGGCCTGATTTTTTTTTTTTTCCAAGCACTGGAGCGTAGGCATCTAGGGAGAGAAAAATGGCAGAACAATGTGGTCTTGAGGCTGAACAACATAAGCTGCCCTCTGGGCAGCCACAAGCCTTCAGGTTCCCCCTGCATTGCAGCTTTGCTAAGGAAGTAAATAGTGACTGTCCCTTACAAAGGCACGTTTTGAGGTGGCAGCTGTCGTCCCAAGTAACTGAGGCACAATAGCCCATGTCTGGTCAGACTAGTGAATCAAACACTATTGTTTTGCATTTCACACACTTTTCTGGATTGTTTTGATCCTGTCTCAGGGAGGATATTCAAAGGGGCATGGGTAGGAATCTATAGTTTATTGCAGACTCTCACTTGGCCTCAGGAAATGCTTCTCATCAGTAAGCAATTAGTTTGTCTCAATAGTTTTCCCAGTTACACTTAGGGCTGTAACCATCTATAGCTCTATAGTTCTTCCTGCCTTGTCACAAAGCTATGTTTTTTCTTCAGTTTTCTAAGTCCTGAGTTGGGTACCAGCTGCACAAACAGGCATTTGTCATACGGATCAGGCCAAGAAAGAAAGCGAGTCAAAACAAGAGGATTAAGGCAAATGTTATTTCATGAAAATAACACAGTAAAACCCAAAGAATATCTCATTACTATCAATATACATTTTAAAAGCAACGTAATAACCATTTGTGGTTGGAAATTTCTATCGGTGGTTTTAAGCCTCTGGTCCTTAAGGAAAACCTGGCTTGCAGTTCCATCCTGTTTCTCACAAAAATAGATACTGAAAAACTATTGAGCAATTCATCCACTCAAGTGCTTAAAGAAATACATCCATAGGGATAAAAAGATTTAAATTTTTAGAACTGCCAGTTGATTTTCCATTCTGAGCATCCCTAGTCCCTGTGTCTCCACCAAACTTCCCCCTAAATCCAAACTCTGCTGTGGTTTTCTCCTGCCAGGAGTGACCAGAGGCAAGGCAGTGCCCTTCCCTCTCCCCCTCAGAGTGCAATATGAAATGCACTGTGAAGTAACTTGCCTCCACAAAACCTCAAAAGAGCCATAATGCAACAAAAAGCATTTGCCATGGCACAGACGATTCTGGGACCCCACACAGGGATGTAAGGCTGTTCCTGGGAATAAGCCCAGCGTCAGAGACTACATCTTCTATCCAGGCGATGACTTTTTGCTGAAATCACTGCAGTGTTAGATCAAAATTGTCCATTCACATGTAAGAGAGACTCGAATATCTTTTTTCCTAAAGTAGAAAGATCTATGGAGAGAAACTTGCTGCAAAGGACGCTATGCCCTGTGAACACCCCACAGCCGAGGGGACGGGCAGCAATACCTTCTTCAAGATCACCATGGTTTTACTGCAGGAAGCCAGTCCAGCTATTTTTTCTTGTTATTCCAGTTCCCCTTGAAGTCAAACTACGGGGAGGGGATGACATTGGGCTATACCTGTGTTCTCCTCAGTGAGAGATGGAAACATTTCTTGCTAATGATAGTATTTTTTGCCTAATAAGACGACTCATTTTTACTCACCATTATGAAAAAGCAAGGGGTTGAGTAGCAAATATGAGTAACTACATTTTACCCGAGGTTGGTTTGTCAGAGATTTCTATCATCCTTCTAACTGTTTCATGGCCTGTTAAATGAGCTGAGATAACACTTCATGTCACTGTTAGCATTTTAAATTATAAATAATGGTGACAATAAATAGCATCTCATGTTTTTACAGACCATTTAATCTGGAAGAATAAAAATAACTAGTTCTGCCTGGATGCATGGATGACTTACACACATGCACATATTTACTTGCTTATTTTAAAAACCAATTTGAGTTCTAGGAAGCTATTTCTAGCACTTGATTCTAACTGTGTGTTTGTACAGTGTCATCAAAATATAATCAGGCTGTTTAAAGAAAACCCAACACACAGCAAGTAAATTTTTCGTAACAGGTTCTTTAAGCCATAACACAGATCCAGAAGGGAAGTTATCCAAGTCTGATCTGGGACACAGAGAATCACCTTTTAAAGATAATTCCCAAATACATTTGTGCAAACAGCATTTCTGCACTAAGGCCTGCAATACGCAGTTTCAACCAACAAGTTACAATCTCTGCTTTCTCTTACTCTTTCCCTGTTTGGGAATGTCTTCCCTGACCCCGTCCATCGACAGTCTGCAACACTGAGTCATCCTACTTACATATACAGGCATTAGATTTTTGTGAGGGAAAACGCAAGCAAAAGCTAGTCACTACCTAACACGAAGACCATTTTTTACTTCATTTATTTCATAGTGTAGATACTCTACACTCTACAGTCTCAATTTTTTAAATATACCCCTGCTCTGTCATACAGTCTTTTCCAAACCTGTATCAACTTCCATCTTTAAAACACCGGCCCAGGAGGGAGCTTTGAAAGTCACGAGTGGGTTGTCACTCCTCAGCTGCCCTTTGTGTTGCTCAAAGTCTCTCCCCAAACGTACATCTTCCATGCTTTTAGTGAGGGACATGTTCTTCCACACACATATGTGTGTTGTTACATCTGCCTGCTACACATGCTGCTGCTGCATTGATTTAAACAGGCGATTGGCACCAGTGGGCACTGAAACACCCAGAACTTCGCTGGCAGTTTTCACGCAGGCAGTACACACACTACTAATCTCAACAGATTTTTCTCATCACCACCTCAGTTGCACAAATTTTTAGGCATTCCTTCTAAATTATCTCACTACATGTCATCACTGTGTTGGGGGAGAACAACTACATCTTTGATCATTTTAGGTGTAATAACTTTTATATGCAATTGGCACCATATTGGTTTACATGCTGCCAGCTGAATTTTACTGGCAGGCATCTTGATAGTTGGCTAGAAAGTTGTCCACAGCAAACAGGCTTCTCCAGGCTACGTCTGTGAGGGTTCAGATTTTTGTAAGGGAACTAAATTTACTGATCTAGTCAATTAGCCTGAGTTTAGGATAAAATGTTTCAGCAGAGAAAAGGAAGCCGACAATGTGCCCTAACACAAATCCTGGGTAGCACAACAGCTTTCACGTCAGCCTTAGAGAGAAACTAAGGGGACAATTTCACATGCCAGAAAGGTTCACCTGAGTTTAACATATGGATTAGTCAGTCTGGAGATGGAAGCAAACCCTATTTGGATGGGATCAGTTGGGGCTCTGTTTCTGCTGCCTGAGGGAGGATCTTTGGCTGCAAATTATATAAAGTTAACAGTCATCAGGGGGCAAGAAATTTGAGGAAAAGACAGACTGCATCACGCTACAATACTTCCTTTTCTTTGGTGATGTCATGGTTTAACTCCACTCAGCAGCCAAGCATCACCCAGCCACTTGCTCACTCCTCCTCGGTGGGATGGGGGAGAGAATCAGAAGAGTAAAAGTGAGAAAACACATAGGTTGAGATAAAGACAGTTTAACAGGGAAAGCAAAAGCCATGCATGCACACAAAGCAAAACAAGGAATTCGTTCACTATTTCCCATTAGCAGGCAGGTGTTTAGTCAGCCCCAGGAAAGCTGGGCTCCAACATGCCTAATGGTTACTTGGGAAGACAAAACACCATCCCTCCAATCTTTCCCCAGCTTTATGTGCTGAGCATGATGGCACATGGTGTGGAATATCCCTTTGGTCAGTTGGAGTCAGCTGTCCCAGCTGTGTCTCGTCTCAACTTCTTGGGCATCCCCAGGCTCCTCGCTGGTGGGGTGGGGTGAGGAGCAGAAAAGGCCTTGACTCCATGTAAGCACTGCTCAGCAGTAACAAAAACATCCCTGCGTTATCAACACTGTTTTCAGCACAAATCCAAAACATAGCCCCATACTATGAAGAAAATTAACTCTATCCCAGCCAAAACCAGCACAGGTGAAGACATGTTCTTCCAGTTTCCAGCCTTGTATGGAGCTAGAAGTGTCTAGTCCCACAGCCTTCAAGACCTACTGCCTGAAAGACAGAAGGGTATGTGAAAACATCTGTTTTGGGGAATATTTTTCCATATCAGCTGTTACTTATCTTTCAAATTATAAGTGTTCTTATGTTTTCATCGCAGATGTGGCAGTAGCAGGAATACAATATTTCCCAAGGACTACGCATTTTAGTTATTTAATATATCCAAGGATACATATCTGTTAAAATTGGCTACAGCATGGTGTTGTCTATTTATTTGCTACCTGCATATATCTTTAGTTCATTGCACTTTTTAGCTCCTGTGAATGAGAACATGTCATCAACTTCAGAGCCTTCTTTTGAAAAGAATCTATGCATAAAACCATTAGCTGAACCGGCTCACATGCTCACAGTCAGTGCCTTCAAAGTGGCAAGTATTAAAGATGATCCATCACCTTGCTCTGAGTGCTGCAGATTTAGCAATTGCAAAGGGTAGCATTCCTTATAACAACAAAAATAAAATTGTCCTTTCAAGGACAATGAACTCATGCCTCATTTTGCACTACGCAAGACATCATTTTAACATAGGCCATATGGCACAAAATACCAGATGTAAATAAAGGCCCATTTCTGCAGTGAGCCAGCACCTAACACTCCCACAATATGTACCATTCAGTTGAGAGCAAGGCTGCAACGAGGGGCAAATGATGCCTTGCCTTCATGCTGGCCCCACGTGCTCAGGTGAAATTCACCCTCTGTCTCTAACAAATTTCTGTCCTTGACACATGCAGCCTGTTGCAGAAGAGGCAAAGGACTTCAGAACGGCTGTGTAGCCATGTAGCTCTTCTTGCTCAGTTTGAGCTGTTGCTTGAATGCAACATGAAGACTGAACATTGCCAGTGAAGCTAAAACACCAGAGAGAGAAAGGCTCTTTCATCTCACTAGCACTTAGGAACGAGTAAGTGCTCTGTAATTTCCTTCTAAGTTCGTCCCTCTATTGTAGGTCATGTCCTCCATCTTTTCATCATATAGGAAGCCTGTTGGCTTAAGTGAGCCCCTCTCCAGTTACTTTGAAACCCCATTAATTTCCCCCATTCAGTGTCCTGCCCAATTGCAGGAATCTCCAGCCTACCAGTCATTCCCCCAGGAGAGCAACAGTTGATCCCCCAGACCTTTACACATAATGCAAACTAAAAAATTAACTGCTTGTACGAATATCAGAAAAGAGGAGAAAAGAGGAGAGAGCATGAAGGAATAGAAGCAAATTGTCCTTAAACATCTAATAAAATCAAGGTACTTTCAGATGGCATTAAAGACACAGGTCTGAACCATCTTCTGTGTTCCTATGTGATATTTGGTGTCTGTCCTAGTAGGACCAGGTAGAGGCTTTGCCTGTTTGGTTCAGCGTTGGTTGTTGGCCTGTTCTGCTTGGTTTTCATGTTTTGTTGGTTTAGCTTATATTTTAAAGACAGTTTCCTGACAACTCTGATGTGAGCTGCTATCACATGGCCTTCAGTGGATCATTTATTCATAAAAGAGATGACACATAGTTCTGCCATACCCTTCTGCAGAAATGCAGTTTTCTCTTCCTCAGCATGTTCCCTATAGAAAGGGTACATCTTTGAAATAGATGCCCCAGCATCACATTCCCACCCCATAGGAGAATTCCTCACTTGATATTTGTAAGCAGATATAAACATTCCGACATTGTCTTCCATGGCACAAGGGATCTTTAAACAGAGGTAAAAAGTGATCCACCCCTGAACATGGCCACTTGCTGCGCTTTCCCTGTGACGCTGACATGTCTATTCAGAACCAAGTGCAAACCCCAGGAGAAGGGAATACCTTAGCTTTAAAGGCAACTGGCTCTCACCTCCTTGACAAAAGATATTGCTGCAAAAAGCAGAGTCCTCTCTGCCCCCAGCACAGATGTCAGGGATGCAACAAAACAGGGGAAGGGAAAGCACAGCCTCACTGCTTCCCGCAGGGCTTGGGACTGCTCTCCCTATGCTTGGATATGGCAGAGGACTGAATTTGCCACCATAGCTTAACACTGCTCTTTTTATTTCTCTGTTTATGTAAATTAAAAACTTTTAAAACCCCAGTGCATAGGATTAGGCACCAAAGCAAACTAATTAGTTATAGATGGCAACTCTCCATCCTTTTATGGCCTTTTTGGGCACTTTTTTCAGCTGGGAAATCAGTGTAATTTATTTCACACGTAACTCCTCAAACATGGAAGGCTTGCAGTATGAACTTTTAAAAGTGATGTTCCTTACCATCCAGTGTCCGTTACAGAAAGAACGTTATCAGAATGAAATAGCTTGAAATTCTGCTTTGATGGTGTGCTTTGTACTTTTCTATCCTTTGGAGAAAATCTCTATATTTTAATAAGTCCCAATGAGGGAAAGGCTTTGCTGTAGGGAGAAATCTTTATTTAAAGATATCCTGACGTGGTTTTTTTTGCTTTCAGTCTCTTTTTTTGAGTGGGGCAGCTTCTTCCAAAAACAAATGATCCCCTTTCTGCAGCAGATTGCCTCTCATTTCAGAAGAGCTCCAGGAACAGCAATTGCCGTACACCTCTCTGCTCTGTTCTGTCTTCTTTCAGCACATAAACCTGGTAGCTAATCCCACAATTCATACCTGAACTGGAACTCACTTGCTACACAGAGCTGGCTTAAGCAAGGCCAGTTTGTTGCAGCCATATAAAACATCCTGTTGCCAGGTGGAGGGCCGTGCTAGGTTTGTCCCTCACTGCCACCAGTGATGTCCTGACCCTGTTCAGTTGCTGGTACTTGTTCCCAAGTACCAGACCTGAAGGTCCCAATGCTGTTGACAGAGTTGCTGCTACACTGCGGAAGATTTCCAAAGGCTGCCAGTGTGAGGACCAGAAGTGAAACAGCTTTGTTAAAAGGCTTCACCTCATTCTCATGCACATTATAACTTAGACTTTCATCCCATGAGGAAAACGCATTGGAAACTTGGCACGTTCCCGTCCATGAGGGCTTGATCCACAGAGTTACATTGCCCTGGGACTTCTGCTTGCTCTGTCTGCCGCAGGAGCAGCCTCCGGCACAGGGGCAGGTTCAGGCACAGGGCTGCAATCGGAGCAGCCTGCACTGCCCGTTGCACCATGTGTGACATAGCCCAGGTAAGACTGCCCCTGACTTCATATAGGAATGGAGGCCCCACAAGGGAAGTGACTTGCAACAAAGAAGACAGAGCATCGAGAACGCAGACAGGAACAGCCTGGAAATGCTTATTTGTAGTTTGCCAGCTGTAGCTTTGGGGACCATATAACTTTTCCCCTTCAAAATGTGCACAGTAAAGAGTATCCCAGTTGGAAGGGAAGTCCCCCCAACTCTTCCTCTCTTGAGAGGTGTTAGTTTTTTTTGGGTTTTTTTTAATCTTCCTAACTAACTGAAGTAACGTTTTTGAGGAAAAATCAGGATGGCTGAAGCGCAAGCCAGACCCACTGCCGACACTCCTCCCCACCTCATTCTTCTCCTGTCTTTTGGAAAATATGTCCACAGCCATCTCACACCTGACAACTCTCACCAGGTATGGGCTAAACAGTGCAAATCAACCCATAAGAGAACATTTTGTTCTCTTTTTTACTCAGAAGAGCATGCTACAGTATGGGTAAAGAAGAGGAAAGCTAAACAACTGGAGTCAGCTCCAACGAGGGGTTACCTATGGGAACACAATGAGTTTGGAGAGTCTGCAGAAAGGCTGGAAGCTGACTGCAAACTTGACGGCATAAGCTGCTGCAGGACCAAGAGCACTCTCACAGCATGCTGTCTCTCTTGTTGCTGTGACAACAAAACTCATTTGAAAACACAGACTTTGACATTTTTTTTAATTCAAAAAATGGCAGATTGACTTTGAGTGATCAGATCTAAGCCCCCCTAAAGAGGAGAAGGCAACAACTAACCAGCACCAAACAGCTACACAAACACAATATCTACATTCCTGTTGTCCTCCTTCCCACTCATTCTCTTTGCAAGCAGAGTGCTACTCAACCAGAAATGCACCACAGCAAGTCTCTTTTCTACTAGGCAAGTGTGAGTGCCCGTGGCAGTAAAATAAACTTTGTTATATGTTTGATGTATCTTGAAAATATCTGTATGCAAAGCTAATACAAATCCCAGTCTAAGACACCACTACCGTAAAAGTCACTAAAATACTTCTTTCGAGTTTCTAAGATCTTTCCTTGGGTTTTACTACTCATTTGTTACTTCCTCTCAATAAACAGAGAGAGGAGATGGTGAATATTAAATGCACGTAAGTTTCACCAGCTCAAATTATCATGTGCATTTGTGGTTCATGCTCAAACACCAAGAAAAACACGGCACCTCCTGGCACACAAATTAACTGAGCTGAACAGGCACACCTATTTCGGGCATTGCTTTTACAGCAGAACAGGGGGACTGTGCTACCTGCCAGAGCCAAACTCACAATCCCACCTGTATGCAGTGGCAAGGGATGTGCATCTATCTTTATATACCCACATATAGTCCAGTAAAACTTCCCCAATGGAAACTCCGTACAAGATTCACATCTCATATAAAACGGCCAGATCAGACAATGAAGATCTGGGTGGGGTGTGCTGGCATGAAGGGGAGAGACAAAAATTTCTGACACTCCTTTTTGAAGCAAACCAGTAAACAAACAAGGGAAACCAGAGGCTGCCGAATGCAGCCAAAGGAATCGTAGTGAATCCAGTTCTATGCCACATGAAAAAGGCCCCCGTAAACATTTCAGCATCACGAGCCTGAAGGGGAAAGTGGCTGCAAGTAAAACTAAAACCGACTCACCTATTTTCCTTGTCTAGGGTGAGAAAAAAAAACCCAACAAAACAAACAGAAGATAAAGAACTAGGGTAGCTCTTGAAAAACAAACTGATTTTATGAAATTCCCTTTTCTAGCCACCTTCAGGAAAATAGAATTATCAGCCAAACAAGACTTACTTTGCTTTTGAAATATGATTCTTAAGCTTGTAAGAACTCTCAAAACACGAGAAGTTCAGCTAATCAGTTTCCACCCAAAATCAGAACCTACAGGACCCAGTACAGCAGATACAGATCACTACCTGAAAAAAAAAATATTCCCACTTTCCTTGCAGCACCAGGCAGGTTGGTACCTGCTGGTTTCATTCAAATGACTTTTATCCTTCTGGAAATCTTACTGCAAAGTGTTTAAAGAGATCTTGAGAGAGAGATGCATACAAGTAAACTGGATAATGCCTCCCCAGCACTTGGCAAAATTTCAGAGATGAGTCATACATTATGGCTCTGTAAATTTGGGCTTTGTGTAAGTGATAGTGTTAGATTCTAACCACTCCAGATTTAAATCACAGGGAATGAAGCTCAGGCATGTAATGGTTGATGTACATCCTCCACTGTAAAATGCACACTTACTCATATATCAAAGGGAGACTGTTCTCCAACCGCTGAGAGAATGAACTGCACATCCAAACGGGAGCATCAGGAGTAGATAACTGAAAAGATGAGGAGTAGGATCCTCATCCAGAAAAACAAATATTTAGAGTGCGAGTAAACTCTAAGAAATCTTGAAAGAAGAATTGCTGGGGCTAGGCAATCGCTGGATTTCAGATCTAACTGACCAACATCATGTACCTTAGGCTGCAGATCGATGGGCTCCTTCAAAGCCATCAACATTTTCTGTTCCCAAGACCATGAGGTCTCTTGTTACCGTCAGCTGGAGGAGATGGGTGGGTGTCAGCTCTTCTAAATGTGATGGAGCCTCAGGTAGCATCCCACCAGGCTAAGTTGACCTCACTTGTATAGCATTCATTTGCATCCTTGAGCACCGAGTACCTTTCCCTGATGTGGAGGAGAAGGTAGGAAGGCAATGGGCACAATAGAGAAAGATAACGAACAACAGAGACAACAGCAAAGAAAATGGAGACCAAATCAGGGTCACACCCATCCATTTGGTCCTGCCAATGCCGGCTTCCTTCAAAGAAATAGTCAGGACACCCAAATTTGGAGGCGAGCACGGTTCAAAACTATTCCCTCCTGACCTCCCTTCTAGTTTTTGGTACTGCTTCATGACAAAAGAAAGGAAAATCACCACGTTTAGACAAGGTAATATAGGACAACTAACTTATGCAAAACGTTGCAGCCTGGATGGTAACCCACACGCTATAGTGATTAGCTGAAGCTCTGAAATGCAATTTGAGTAACTTCCTTTGATGTGCCATCTGGTGAACCATTTACTGAGAATGTCTTAATCACATCAAAGGCACCTATCAAGGCACCTGATTTTCTCAGTGTTCAGGACTCTGCCTGTATATTGCGCTCAAGGAACAGATATATTAGTACAGAATTAAACTTTACTGCAGTGCTTTCTCCCACAGTAATAAAAAAAAAAATCTGCAGCATATTACCACTACGGCCTCAAGCACTAGATTTTAGAAGAGCAATATTTCACTATTGTCTCAAAAAGGCGGCTACTCTACCATCAGCCTTGCTAGTGTTTCCAAAAATTTCTACAAATAGACGCATATCTGTGGTATGAAAAAAAAAAAGCTTAGAAGCATATTCCCCTATTGAGAGGACCCACTGGCAGCATGCTCTAACACCAATTACATTGATGTAGATCTAGGACGGATTTAGATGAGATATAAGGAAATTTTTTTATGATGAGGGTGCTGAAACACTGGCACAGGTTGCCCAGAGAGCTGGTAGATGCCCCATCCTTGGAAGCATTCAAGGTCAGGTTGGACAGGGCTCTAAGCAACCTGATCTAGTTGAAGATGTTGGGGGGTTGGACCAGATGACCTTTAAATGTCCCTTCCAACCCAAACTATTCTGTGATGCTATGACATCCGTTCCTTATACTAAAAATAGAAATACCATTACTACTGATTCCCCCTCCCTAAATCCTGAGGATAATTAGAGTCATATTTACAAAGAAAAACACCAAAACCACACACTTTCTAGCTACCAAACATAGCTTTAAAAGCCCCCCCGCAGTTACATTCCCAGAAAGCCACGGCCAGCTTACACTTATTTGCACGCGTCAGTCTCGTCTTGCTCCTTAAACTGCCTTATCCTTCAGCACCATCCCAACACACCCCCACCGCTCCCTGCTTTTTTGTGACCGTTAACGGGACCCCCGCAAACCGCCACCACCAGGTGCCCCAGGCAAGCGGGGGCAGCAGACGGCTCCCGGCGAGGGGAACGGCCCCGGCTCGGTGCAGCGCGGCCCCACGGCCGCCCGGGCTGAGTCTCTGCCTCCCGCTCCCGCCCGTCGGCCCGAGCCCCCTCCCCGCGCCGGGGCATCCCGGCCCCGCCCCGCGGCGGCGGCCGGGGCGGCGAGAGCGTGTGGCGGCGGCGGCGGCGGCGCCGCGCTCCGCCTGATTTACGGCTCTGCTGCAAACGGCTCCCCCGCCGCCGCTCCGCCAGCGCCAGCCGCACCGCCGCCAGCAACAAGTCGGGTGAGTGCGGCGGCGCGGGGGCGGCGATCTTGCGGCCGGCGGAGGCCCGCGCCGAGCCGGGGACCGGCCCCGCCCCGGCCAGGCCCGGGCGGCGGGCCGAGGCGAGCGGAGCCGCGTCGCGTCGCCGGGGCCCTGCGGCTGGCCGTGCCGGGCGGAGATGGCGCGATAGCCCCGAAAAATCACCGGGAAAGTTTCCCCAAGTTTCCCGGCCCGGCCCCGGGCGGGCGTGAACGCGGGCTGTTTTCTCGCACGCAGGGCCCGGCGAGGAATGCAACAGACGGCCCGGGATGAAGGCAGGCACCCCTGGCAGGAGCCGCTCGGCAGCGTCAGCGTCTGCCTCCCCTTCCGCTGCCCGCGATGCGGCGACCACAGCCGGTTCCGGAGCCTCTCCTCGCTGCGGGCGCACCTGGAGTACAGCCACAGCTACGAGGAGAGGAGCCTCCTGAGCCAGAGCAGCCTCTTTTCGCCCCGGAAAGACGCGGAGCTGATCTCCCCGCCGGAGCCCGCGACCCCGGGCAGCCTGGGGAGCCCCGGCGGCGCCGTGCAGCGGAAAGGGCCCTTCCTGAATTTTGGCGATGCGTCCTGCGAGGGCGCCAAGCGCGGGCAGCCGCTGGAGGTGGAAGCGGAGCGGCCGGTCTCCTACATCGCGAACTATGTGTCGGCCGACTCGCCCGACGAGCAGATTCCCAAAGCCGGCCTCCCGGCTGACTCCAAAGCCTCCTTCGAGGCGCACGTCAGAGAAAAGTTTAACAGGATGGTAGAGGCTGTGGACAAAACGATCGAGAAGCGGATCGACAAGCTTACCAAAGAGCTGGCCCAGAAGACAGCGGAGCTGCTGGAGGTGCGGGCGGCTTTCGTGCAGCTGTCCCAGAAGAAGCAGGAGGTGCAGCGGCGGGAGCGGGCCCTGAGCAGGCAGGTGGACGTGGCGGTGGAGATGATCGCGGCCTTGAAGCAGCGCCTGAGCGAGTCCGAGGAGGAGCTGCACCGCAAAGAGGAGTAAGTGGGGCCGGCTGGCTGGCACCTGTGCGAGTGGAAGCCTTTTGGGGAGAAGAGGGGGACATGGTTCGGTTGCTTGCTGGTTATAAAAGAGCCGGGTGCTCCCCAGCTTCTGGTCACTGTGTTTCTGGAGTTGTAGCCCATGTGAGCCTGTCTCCTGGAAGGCAGGGGACAGCTCCCCAAGCAGGTGGCTTCCATGCCTGACTCCCCAGTGACAGACTTGTACGCTCTCTAACGCCTGTGTTGTGTCCCTGGTTTTGTGGGGGTAGGGTCAAGTAGAAGCTGTCATCAGCGTGTAATCTGATTTACACTGACACCTCTAATCCCTTATCTTTTTAAGAAGAGACGGGTGGGTAAGGGCTGGAGGAAGTATGTAAGAATTCCAAATAGCACCTTTTCCCTGAAGTCATCCCACCACGGTCAGCAGGCCGCCTGTGGAGTGGGATGGTCTCCTGTGCAGCAGCAAAGCTGTACTGGAAGCAGTGCTGAAAAGGCCACGTCCAAGTATGTGTTTTAGATGGACACAGAACTGTGAAACTGGAGTCGCTTATATGGGAATAGGAAGCAGATGCCAGAGTTGTTCTGACTAACCTAGGCCATCTAAAAATATGTTCGTGATGCAGCCATTAAAAATGCAGTGCTAGCTGATATATTATTTATACATGAACTACTTAGTTTATTCGGCACTTGCTGAAACCTTTCAGGCTTTTTGGAGCAACGCAACTTATTTTAGAAGAATGCAAATAAAGAGCCTTGGTAATGGAATGCCTCTAAACTGATTTGTCAGCTTACAAAGGGAAGATGAGAAGTGCTAGTTGCCATGACACTGATCTTTTAGAAATATAGAAGGTGGTGTAGGAGTTCAGTGTAGGAAGTTTGGAGGGCTTTCATCGTTCCTTCCTGTAGTCTGAGGACTAGAAAAAAAAGATGATGATGGCTCCTATATCAGTAGGAGTCATCTATCTTGAAGCAGTGCTATAGATTTTCCAGGTGGCGGGATACCAAAGGTTGTGGGATTTGAGCCCCTGGGGTGTGTAACTTCCTTGAAGGGATATTCAACAGAACCTTTGATTTTTGAAATATCAGGTGATCCTCATGGAAGAGAAGACTGAAGGACTCAAGATGAAGCTAAAGATAATAGTGGAGCTGAGACAGATTTGAAAGTATGCTGGAAAGAGGCCATGAATATAACTTACAGTTTGAAGCAGTTTTGGTATTCCCATCTAGCCAAGCTCCCCTTCTAGACTCTTTCAGAGTGTGATTCACCTTACTTGTTCAGAAAGGCATCTTAGAAGGGGAGGGATTGCTCTGTGGAGGTCCTTCCTCCCTCTGCAGACTAGAGGGGGACCTCAGGTAAGCAGCCGTCTCAGGCTAGATACTGAACTTAACATACCGAAAGTTGAGTGGTATGAATATTACCCCAAACTAAACGCAGGGTGTGTTTTTGAAATTCATTACTTGAGATCCACAGGAAAAACATGAGCGTCAGGAGGAAGCAGAAACCATTCAGTGGAGCAAAAACAGAGTTCTGCAGTGCTGCAGAAGAAAAGAGCTCATAGAAAAAGAGGAAGGAGAGAATGGAGTTATCTGGGTAGAAGGAATGGGTGCAATATGGGGAGGACAGCAAAGGACACTGATCTGTGAAAAGCAAGGCAGCAAAAGTTGTGATTTTTAACTATATTAGGAAAAGGCACGAGGAAGAGGCCACTTGCCCCCCTGGCAGACTGCTTCCTAGCAGCAGTGGCAGGCTGTGGTTCTGAGGCCAGAAAAGACTGAACGCAGAGTGAGAGGAGAAGTAGGGAAACACTGTCCTTCGCACTAGAACATTGCCAGGCTTGGGAAAGGGGCAGGAGCTCAGATGATTGCTGCTATAATTCTAGCCATCTCTAAAGGAGGAGGGTGAATGCATAAGCAGATAAGGAGGTAGCTCCTCAGTTGATGTTACAGGGAAGACTGAAGGTGATTTGACTAGTAAGAAACACTAACCAAAAGAGGCAGCTGCACAAGAAACTTCACCTGAGTACCCAGGGTATTGCTCTTCCAGGATTATCCTAGCTTGCTTCAGCTTTCAACAGAGAAGATAAAAACCTTGGCAGTAAAAGCAGCAATAGAAATGAGTGAATAGATATTACACAGTGGTGCGTTAATTTGTAAAGGTAAATGAGCCAAATGCTTGCTGGTGGGTAGGATGAAAGAATATCAGCCCAGAGTACCAAGAGGAAAAGAGGGGAATCATAGTATGTTCTTTCATGTGCCTGTACCTCGCCCCGCTGCACTGCCTCTCAGCAGTCACTGCACACTGCACTCTGAGGAGGCTGGGAGGGTAGGCAGGTGTAAGAATGGGTAGAGTTCGCTTAGAAATCTGAAAATATGTCATTTTTCTCTTGTTCTGATGGTTCCTGCGTATTTCCCATCTTGAGGGATAACAAGGCATGGTGCCATAGAAGAACGCACTGTATGGCTTCCTAATTAAAAGGTCATTATATAATTAGCAAACTGAGAAGGAAGGTAGAATCATAGAATGGTTAGGGTTGGAAGGGACCTTAAAGACCTAGTTCCAACCTCCCTGCCATGGGCAGGGAAATCCTCCACTACACCAGGTTGCCCAAAGCCTCATCCACCCTGGCCTTGAACACCTCCAGGGATGGGGCATCCACAACCTCTCTGGGGCAGCCTGTTCCAGTTCCTCAGTACTGTTCCAGTAGGTACAATGCTTTGTAAAAGCAGGAGTAGTACTCCTAAGGGCAGCTTTTCAGATTTGATCCTCTAAAAATGTGTGGGACATGCAGCTTTATGCCAGCAGCAGGGAGGCACTGGATAGTGTGCTCTGGTAGAGAGAAGAAGAAAAGATCTTCATGACTCTGGTAACAATGGTGTCACTTGTCTGTTTTCTCATGGACTGTTGGTAAATTGAGACCTGTCTACATATTCACTTCTTTATGTGTTCAAAAACTTACTTGGTGTGCTGAAAAGACTTTCTCCTTCAAAAAAGGAGGATCTCAACTTTGGCTTTGATTTCTGGAAGAAGTCCAGATGATTAGAAAGCCAAACAAGACTGCTTAATGGAAATTGCAGAAGCAGGAGTTCTCACTGCAGATTGTGGAAAGTCAAAGGCAGCCCTTAGGGACTGCTTTGATACTTGCTGACCTTCAGAAACAAATGCTTTCATCAGTTTCTTTGGATTTTTTTTTTTCATAAGCAGTCTTGTGAATATGGATAGCTTCTGCCAAAATTAGCATTGATATGGACCTTCTGGCAGCCTTCCAGTACCTTAAGGGGTCCTATAAGAAAGCTGTAGAGAGACTTTTTACAAGGGCATGTAGTGATAGGACAAGGGGCTTTAAACTGAAAGAGGGGAGATTTTCAATTAGATGCAAGGAAGGTGGTGAGGCACTGGAACAGGTTGCCCAGAGAAGTTGTGGCTGCCCCATCCCTGGAAGTGTTCGAGGCCAGGTTGGATGAGGCTTTGAACAACCTGATCTAGGGGAAGGTGTCCCTGCCTGCGGCAGGGAGACTGGAACTAGATGATCTTTAAGGTCCCTTCCTATCCAAACCATTCTAGGATTGAGCCACGGTAGCTGAAAATTTGTTCCTCTTTCCTCTTTGTAAGAGGAAAAACAAAACACTTTCTTCCCTGAAACACCTCCTTATCCTATTTCTGAGGAACTAAAAGAAACCAGTCTTCCCTTGGTCTCTCAATGGTTGTTTGCACTACTAGACACTATAGAATAGGGTGCATGTGAAAACAAGAAGGGGTTGTAATCAATATGTGTTTCTAGATCTCAAAGAGACTGAGGTATGACTACTCTAGATCAATCTGAGGGTTTGGAAAAAAAAAAACAAAACACAAAAAGCCACAAAAAAACCCACAAACCAGTAAAAAACCCCAAACCAACAAACTATCCAAGAGAGGAAAAAAATTCTAGTCCCAAGTCCTACATAAGGTCACAAAAACTATTCTTTGGAGGCTCTGTAGAAAAGAAGCTGACAACTTTTATAGGGATCTCTTCAAGTAATTCTTGAAAAATAGCCATGTTCTGATAAAGAAGTTACAGGTGTTTATAGTGGGTCTATACTTAAGTAATCCTCCATATCCACCTACTCTGTCAGTATCTTATATGAATGGACAATCACTACTGGAGATCAAATGACTCCATAATACTGAATTTAATAATCCAGTTTATTATCATGCTTATAGCATATGCTCAGATAATCCAGGGATTTATCTGGGCTGTTAGGCTAGAGCTGTGTCTACATGTAAGAATGAAAGAATTAACCAGATATGGAAGAGGATGTATTTGCAGGTTTAACCATCACTCCTGACCTAAAAATTTGCTAGAGAAAAAAAAAAAAAGAAAAAGTTGGGATTTAACATATTTCTTCTTCAGAAGGGTATACAAGAAGATGACCGAAAAAATGAAAAAATTATTGCACTTTGGATAATGGTTCTGATTTTGGATCTGATGTAGAAGTCAAATAGGAGAGATAAGGGAAGAGGAAAATGTGCATTGGCAAGAATAACTTGGTTAGGAAACCCCAAGAAGACTTAGGGAGGAGAGATCTAAATTCTTTTTAAACATCTGGGCTTCTGGAAGAAGGAGATGGAGCTCTTCTAGGCCTTGCATCTTCCCTTTGTGCCCAGCCTAGCGAAGGCAGACATTGCACTGCTGTGATTCTTCAGCAGAGGCAGTAGATCTGAGGTCACTTTGACTTGATGGAATTTCATTTCTGCTTCTCTGTTGTACCTGCTCTTCTCCAGCAGGCTGGCAGCCCAGGCACCTCCTGCTCCCCTTGGACACCTCCCGGGTCTCATCCCCCATCTTTCCCTCTCGCTTGCCTCACCCTGTCACCACAAGCTGCCGGCGGTTCGATGTGCCCCCTGCTCCCTGGGCAGCAGCAGCAATCCCTCCTCCTGAAGAGTTTTGTCCAACGAGGGCACCCAAGACAAAGCAAGAAACCCACCTTTCTCCCTGCTGCCCAGTTTCACTGTACAACATACATTAATATTAGTGTAGTAAACGATGAGCAAACAGATGAGATCACTCTTATCTATAACAGACATTTACAAAGATCTGAGCTGCACTGAGCATCATCATCTACTCCGCTCAGAAACTTTAGCATCAGGATCTAGAGTTTACGGTGCTGCAGCGAGTGCCAGGGAGCAGCTGAGCGGAAAGGGGAAGGAGGCTGCAGGCTGGCGGGCAGAGAGCAAAAAGGGGAGCAGAGCGGGAAGGAGATGATGCTGAGAGCAGAGGAGTTCAAGGGGAGCTAATAACTCTACGTAACCTTTTCTTAATATAGCAGCAGCGCTCCAGATGTAGAATAGGTGACGCAGGGTAGCAGAGACCTCTCATTAGAAAGGGCAAAGCTTCAAGTCTGAGCCAGGCTTCAACAAATGGTTCCTGTTTCAGGTGAGTGCTGCTGACAAGGCTGTTCTGTCAAGACACAGAGCCCAACACGCCAGTGCTGCTGTGCTCTGGTTTGTGCCTCTACCAAGAGGGACCCACAATATTCACAGGTTCAGCCTCCCCCCAACTTCATGAGGAGCAGCATCTGACTTCTGTGAACATCCATCTTGCCATGAGCATAAGAGCAGAGAGTAAAAAGATAGAGATCATATCATGTAATCAAAAAAACCCAAAATCGGCAGATGCCTGGAGAAATAAATTGAAAGTAAAATAGAGAACATAAACAAAAAATCATCACAGGTATCTAGAAATAGAATTGAAGGGAGAGGGTCATCAGTATGGCTAAGAAAACGTCTGGACAAACTACAAGAAACAAGGCAGGCAATTAAACAAAAGTGGCTGCAGGAAGCCACACAAATTCTTTGAACCATTTCCCTATTGTTCATGGTGGGAGGAGGGTAAAAATTCTTCTGGGAACTCCCTTCAGGTAAGCAAGGCATAGCCAAGGCATGGAGCGAGCTCTCTGAGGAAGAGGTGTTGGAGCAAGTAGGGAGACTTACTAGCAGTCACTCCTCAGGGCTTGACCTTGTTCTCTGAGAGATAAGAATGAAGTGGAAACAAAGGAAGCAGCTGAACAGACAAAAGTGCTGTTTATCAGGACAAGGCCTATGACCAAGACCTAGTGGGTGGGTATATTCTGGCTCTTCTCTTTCTAAAGGGAATTTACAGAGTGCTGGTAGCATTTCAGCACAAAGGAAAATTTTTAGGTAAAAGTTATTAAAGGCAGGTTCATAGGCTGTACAGAGGCAGCTAAACAAACAGAGAAAAATGATGGAAATGCTACTGCTGCTGCTGATAACAGTCCCTACAAATAATGGCATGTAGGATGCCAAGCTATCTTGAGTAGTCTAGAAAGCAAGGAAAATAGTAGGGAATTTATTGCCACTATGTGTCTGTTCTGCTCCTAATAGTCATCTAAGTCTCCAGAAAATACACTGCTTCCCCGTCCTCCTTATGGCACAGCTCACTAATGAGGTGTTTGCAGGAAAGGAAAATTTGAGCATGATCTGTTCACGCCACAGAGCAGATGATTACCGAACACTTTTTAATTACCTTTGCTGAGACAATTACGAATGTTAGCATTCTTGAAACTATCACCCTTTTAAAAACAAATGCCAGGTACTTGATTGTTTGTGGCCTCCCGCTGCTGCAAAACTGTGGCCCCAGGAGAGACGTCCTCATGGTGTCCCAGCCTGGTGGCTCCCCTGCTCTGCCCAGCCTTCCCCCAGGAGGGCCAATGGGCCATGCACAGTTCTCCTTCCTTACCCAAAGGGTACGGGATTTGGAGCCGACCTGCTGAGTTTCTGTCCTTTTGAGCTTCCCATCTGCTGTAAAAGAGGAGCCCAACAGAGTGCCAGAGGTTCAGGTTGCTCCTATGCTAACACAAATCCAGAGCAGCATAGTGAAATCAAAAACATTACAATGCTATAAGTGCAGCAAGAATAAAGCCCTAAAATTGTCCTTAATGAGTTTAGATTGGCTTCTTCCTAAGCATGTTTCAGTGGCTTTTTATTACCTGTTACTCTGGGCAAGCCAATAATCACAGAAACTGTATGAAGCCTTGAAATGGAATGGATTAGCTGAGCTTAACAAACAAGGTACCTCTCTGTTTCTTGAGCCAAATTTTGTGAGTGAGTTAATAGAAACTAATATTCACCAATGTTCTTTGTCCAGACGATACGTGCTTGTTTTTACCTCATTCCTCCCATTAGATCAGCCATGCAAACAGCCTCTTGCGCTGCGCTGCTCTGCTGTGGTTTACAGTAGGCAGACCCAGCCTGAATCCTAGATGGCGAATTTCCATAGCTGACCACTTGCGCCTTACTCTTTTGAGTGCAAACCAGCTCACTGTTAAAACACTCACACTGAGTTACACCAATTATCTACAACTATACTGAATTAGAACAATGAAATGCAGAGAAACTTTAGATTTTTTATAAACAAGCTAAGCTTTGAAAGGCTCTTACCGCCACAAGCTCTTTGCAGGTTTCTGCTTAAAACGCTTTTTCCGTGGACGAATGTATTTCTACCAAGCAGTCTTGCCCTTTTCATTTGGCAAGCACTGGTTCCCGCAACTCCCACCCCTTCAGCTTTGCACAAAGCAAAAATCAACATGTTTCACTGGCAGAGCAAGAACTGTTTATCCAGGCGTTTGTTAACTGGGGAAGTCCTACATGCTCAGATTTGCCATTTTTCGTAATACATGCTTCACTCTGTAGCCAAACTTCTCCCACTCAGAAACTCCTGATATCAGAGGTCCAAGTGGTGGCCTGATGACCGATAGTAAACTGATAGTATGCAGAGCACTTAAAATGAGCTACATCTCAGTACAGAGGTGGGACCTTTCACAGTCAGAGGTGCTTTCTGTCTCTCTCAATCATGTTACCAGACAAGAAACATTTCTAATTTTCTGACCTAAAACTTGCTCTTCCCGCACACAGACTCCTTGGTCTGTAATCTATAGATTATCTGTTAATCTCCCATGCTCCTACTAGCTCCATATCATAACACTGCACTTTGACCTACTTGCAGGATTGTAGCCACAATGAAGTTTTATGGCCACAGTAGCCCTTTTAAGTTAGGAACCACCCCAGTAGCAACATCAAACTATACCACTGTAAGATTATGATGAACTAGGAAGATGAATTTTAGGGTTCATCCACTTCTCTTTGTGCTTCATGGCTGATATTCACATGGGTAAGTGGAAAAAAAAAAGTTAAGGTGACTATAGCTGTCTTCAGATACCTCGAGAGATGATGCTTAATGACATTTCTACCCTGTAGGCCACTAAGGACTGTTTCCAGGAGACCTGATAGTGTGATAGAAAACCTCAAACCCACTGCCCATAAACTTAAATGCAGCATTCGGGGTTCCAGATCTTCACTGTGTCCACAAAGAGGTTGAAATCTTCTAATAGCGGTGAAGGACAGTAATTAGCCACCATGGGCTACCACCATGAAAAAACAGGAGAAGCATCAGTAATTTTTTGACAGCGGCGAGACCAGGGCCCTTCCCATTACTTAAATGTGGCCTCTTTGCAATGTTTCTGTCTTGCAGAGAAGTTGTCACTTTCAACCACTTCCTGGAAGAAGCGGCAGAAAAAGAAGTGCGGGGAAAAGCCAGGCTCCAGCACTTCATTGAGAACCTGTTGCAGCGTGTGGATCTGGCAGAAAGGCAGCTAGAATATTACCAAAATCAGCAGATGGTGTGCAACCACACCGACGTCAGCGAGCACGTGGTAAGCCAGCAAAGTCCTTCCCTTCCTTGTCACCCACCACCGGCCGGAAAGTCCTGGAGTTTGCATATGGGTGGGCTCAGTGGCACAGGCTGACGGCGACTCCAGACAGATTTGGATTTGTAAAACGTTTCTTCGGGATTGTTTTATTTGTTTCAAACTGCCACTTCACATCAGTGAAAGGAGCAGAGAGCACAAGAGCAGCAGTAGCCAAAGATGGGAAACGGAGAGCAGAGAAAAATGAAATATTTGCCAGATATTTAACATTTTCCCCTCATCTCTGGCTATTGCTGCTGTTACCTTTGCAAGAAACACTTCACTTTATGTCTCTTAGTGACTTGGCAGTTTTTTGGAGATCTCTAAAGGTTTTCAGGAAAGATGTGGATCCTTACAGAGGACATTTCAGCCTGCTGGCAAGTCAGGTTGCTTTCTGTAGTTACCTATCACAGGACCGTTAGAAATGATGAATGGATTCCCACAGGCCTGTCCCCCACCGATTAGAAACCAAAGCTGTCTGAACATTGTATTTTAAAATACGTGATTTCATTAAAAACTCTCATTGTTAATACTTAAACTCAGTATTTCCCTACAATGCATTACATTTATATGGCAAGTTTTAGCCACGTGGCTTCCAAAGAACATTTCCGTTTAAATGAATACCCCGTACTGGTCACCCTGGGAGGTGAAAGGAATGGCACTGGATCACACACAGCACTGAACACGTACGTAATGGTGGGAAGCAAAGGGTCCCATGGCCGCTTGGAAAACAAAGAACTTTAGGCAAGAGCTGAATAAACGTAGATGTGCCGAAATTTAGCGCAGGACACCTCAGACTGTCTGTGAGAACACTGAGGGGGTCTGTAGAGAGGGGCCTCAGCATTAAATCATCTCCCCTGCTCTTGATACGTTTACTGGGATCCCTGCCTCAGCAGTGTCCCTTGGGAAGGCACTAATTTTTGAGGCAGCTGCCTTGCTTTCTGAGTGACTTCAGCATTCCTCTAAAGTCATCCATCCAAATATTGACCAGCCTGACCTTCAGGAGGTAATTACTGAAAAGCACACCATGAGATGGCTCCAGACTCCATCCAAGAGAGATGACAAGCAAAGCTGGGCTGGGCAAAAATCCTTCTGCAAAGTGTGGACAATACCAGGGACAGAGGGAACGTTTATGAGAACATAATCATTTTCAGATGCCAGACCTGACTCGCTTGGCTCAGTGACTTCACTAAATGATATTCAGAGGCTCAGTCTAGCAGCACTGACGGGAGATCGGCACAAAGAACCGATTTAGCGCGCAGACCGATTTAGGCTGAGCTGGCATTAAACCCCTCCTTTCCTGACCCTCACTGAAAGAGGGACCAAAGTGTTTCCACACTGTGAACCAAACTGTTGTAAACAATTTAAGTCATGCAAAGTTGTGCTGGCAACAAGGCTATGCTGTCCCTAGCTGGTCTCAGGATTTGGGGTGGAAAGAAGGAGAAACACTTGCATTCTCACCCTCCACCCTTCAGTGCTGCTGTAGGCAGAGCCACGGGCTCGTAGCTGGAGTTTCCCAGCCACTGGTGTAAAGGAAATTTATCACTGCAAAATTAAAGGCTCTGAAAGTTAATTTAATACAGCTTATCCACGCACTGTCCCTTATTAATTATCTTGAACACAGTAATTACTTCTCATTGTATCGGTACTGTTTAATCTCATGTGAAAGATCTCTGTTCAGCCCACACTTTAGCAATTTACTTTCATAGAATCATAGAATCATTTGGTTGGAAGAGACCCTCAAGATCATCGAGTCCAACCAATCACCCTGCATTGTCAGGGTCCCCTTTGATTACAGTTAGAATTAAAAATCATGGGGAAAAGTCCAACCACTAACAACTCACGTGTTACAAATTTTAGAAACAGATGTAAAAAGTTGAAAGAGTAATAATCTGTAAAAGGTTTGGGTTTTTTTTCAGTTTCTGTTTGAGTTTTAATAGTGGGTGAGAACAGAAATATGATTTTGAAGAATGCGTATATTTTATCCCTGTACTTTAATTACTTTATAACGTAATAGTAATATTACTAACTTCTCTGTTTTCTTTGCAGTTTACAGACATTTCATTAAATAAGAAGCCCAGATGCCTGTATGTATATCTTTTTTTTTTCCTCTTACTTAAATGTACTAACTTGACACACTTACATTTCTGCTTTTGCATTTCACCTTGTCCAAAAGCCTGAGTCAGGTTGGGTTTGAATCAGGTTCTATACCTGAGTATGATCTATGTTTATGTCATGCAATAGAGGAAAAACAGATTTCTGCTAAATCAAAGCTAAAATCAGATATTCTTTAAAGGAAAAAAAAACCCAGTCATTTCTGTTAAATGAGTGACTCCTTCCTGCTGACTGCAGCAGCCTATTGCAAAGCTTGAATTTCTTCAGCAAACACAGGCCAAGTTTCAGCTGAAAATATCTTTAACATTCTGTAGGTAGGAGAGAGACAGTTGTCATTTCCTAACTGACAGTAACGCTGTCGACTTTAAAAGCACGTGTAAGCAAACGAGTGCCCCGATAAAGCCTGGGCACTGACAGCATCTCGGGTTGCTCAAGCAGCTGTCCTGGGAGCAGCAGAACTAATTTGGGGCTGGTTTCCCACGTCTTTGCGACTTGGGTCAGGAGTCCCAGCGGCTGGTTCGGAGCATCAGACGTGCTGCTTGGCCAAGTGACAGTCAGGCAGCGTGTCCTCCCACTGGGCAACCTTTCTTAGCGGGAACATGAATTTGGGTCTTCTTCCCATTGCCGTGTAACCTGTTGCATCACCACAGGTCTGGGACTTTTGCATCCCTTCCAGATTTGTTTGTGTTTGATCAACAGGTTCAAGAATTACTGGAAGACTGAAACACGTGAACAGATGGATGGGCTGGAAAATAAACTAAAAATACAACATACAACCTACTGAGGTTGGGGGAGGTGTTTTGCTCTTTGAATTGTTTTTGTTCTTCATATCTCTTAGTCCTAGCAGGCAACTGGCCAAGTACCCTTTGCGGTGTTTGCATTAATAATTAAACCAAGGGACTTCAGCTTTGTTTTTTCTACTTTTTATTTTTCATAGCTTTTATGGTGCTTTTGAATTTTTTCCTACTGATTTGAGATTCTGAAAAACTTGATTGTCCAAAGTAGACTTGAGTTGACTGCACTTTTCAGGCTTCTAGATGTCTTATTAGGAGTGGAATCAAGAAAATAGAATTAAAATATAACCAGAGAATTCAATGATTCTGAGATGAGTCCTTCCACTGACAATTCTTTGGTCTAAATATAACGCAGTTTGGTAAAAGCCATTAATTGCTGATAAATAGTGGGAGTTCAAAGGCATATATGAAATTGTTTAGAGGTTTCTGTTTAACTACTGATACACTACTTTTAAAATACACAGTCAAAACTAGAATTTAGTAGAAGCCTTTATGTGGAGTTACCAGATTAAAAACACCCCAACTTGTCCTACAAAGCAGGGAGAGTAGAGGAGAGGATGCTCAGAGGGGTAGGAAAGTTTTCTTTTGCTCTGCCTGTTCTGTGGATGAATCCAGCATTTGTGTTCACCACATCAGCTTTTTTAAGAGCTCTAACTCAGCTAAGTACATAAAAATGAGGTTTTAATGATATGTGCCAGTTAAAAAAATTGGGAAATGTTACTACCCATCCAGAAAATTCAGTGTAATCTCGGGGTTTGGGGCCACTGGTGGCTTACGTTGTTTGCAGTCAATGGCTGGACTTGCAACCCCTCTTGCTCTAAGGCCTCCACCTTGCTTCCCAGTTCCTTTTCTCCAGTTTCTCCTGGCTGTTTTCAGGAAACACCCCACTGAGGGCACAGCAGACCTTTGCTGATGCTCACGAACCATTTCACAAAGGCACCGAGACTTGCCTCCGTATCTGTGCCTAAATCAACTTTAAATGCCAACTCCCATTGCGAAGAGGCTAAGAATTAGGTCTCTCGAAATCATGAGACCTGTCTTGAAAAATACCAGGTTTGTGAAAGGCAGCAAGAATAGGGTTGTTCTTAAGTGCCTGTGGCAGTGGGGTGCATTTAGTCACATCTTTTCAGTCTTTCTCCATAACGCGGCAGATCAGGAATATGTCTGAGTAGAAGTTCCAGCTGTCAGAGTCGCTTCTATCGAGGAGCTGCCGCTTTCAATGAAAATACATTTCCTGCATCTGGAGCTGGCAGCGTTGCATTTCATGTGCGATGGATGACCTGCGTCTTCATCTGTCTTGGATACCTTCTTACCCTGACTGTGAATTAGGGACAAACGCCCATCTTCTCTACCATAAACTCATTCAATTTAAGTACAGTTTAGCTCTTTTAGGCAATCCCCTCTGATCATATTAACCTTGACTTTCTTTTGGTTTTAATAGAATCACTCAGTGCAGCAGAGGAGATACTAACATCACCTGCAATCACACCTGCATGTGTTTTTGGAATAAATGATGTAACTTTTTCACCATAACAACATCTGAGAAAAACAGAGCACTATATCTTTTAACAACAACTAAGTAGTGGACTCTAACAAACAGTGCCCAAGAAGTGGTCATAAACCAGAGCGGCCAACACTCGTGCATTTACACAAGTCATTTCTAACCCCTGGCACGTGGTCAGAGCCGAGGCCTGCGCCAGCCCAGCACGGCACAGCACCTGCAAGCTCCAGCTTGGACCTGCACGGCGTTGTCCCCCCAAAACTTCCCCAAAGTGAAGTCCAGTTAGCAGATCTGCCAACCAGGTAAAACCATTCCGTAGATAAGGCTCGGTGGTTCCTGTGCTGTCGACTGGCCCTCACTGCCTCCCACCAACAAATACAGAAGCTTTTGTGACACCCTTCTGGTGTTTTAAAGAGCAGGAGAGGGCTTGCACCGTACACACTTGAGCAACCACAGCTTTTTCCAAAACCAGCTTTGTCAAGTGTGCAATATTGTTTAACTCCCATGAGAAGTAATACTATATGTATGTGGTTTCCAGAAGTAACGAGCTACGGAAAATAGCCCTACAGGAGCCCTTTAGAGAACAACTTGTACATCAGCACATCTGTTCTTCACTTCAGTCACAGTGGCTGGGCAGACATGAGCTGGTGCCTTACGTTCATAGTGCTGCTGTTATGCTACATGTACCTGCTGCTGTAAAACATTTCAAGATTATGTTAAAAGGGACTGTAATGATCTCACCTAAACTGTGGAACTGCGGTTTCAACATAAAATTTGAGAGCAGAGGGCATGGTTCAGCCTTTGCAGCACCAGGCACGATGCTGTCACTCCACCTGAGCTCACCGATTTCAGCAAATCCTGCTGGGCCTGAACCACTGCAGAGAGAACAAAGAATTCCACTTTGGCTTTTCAGCTTTCATACCCTTTTTCCCACCAATTTCTGCCACTTTCCTCTTCTCCCAGTTCAAATCAAAGCCTAAAAGCAAAGCTAACGTTTTCCTAAATGGGTGGCCAGCACAAAGGTAGAGTGTGGAGTTTCCTGAGCTATTGGCCATTAATAGCAGCAGTTCCCTGGGGCCCGGCCACAGTCCCAGGCAGCGCTGAGATCCCACTGAGAAGTTCCTACACCCACTTTCTACTGTTACTAGGGCTGTGTGGTCTTCTGAAGACCATGGGATGTTCATTCTTTGCAGAAGGTTGTCGTGAACATGTTTGTCTTTAAAATCCCCGTAGATCACCAAGTTACAAGTGTATAGACCTCAGTAAGGTCTCAGCCCTCCAAAATCAGCAGAGTGCTATCTCAATAAAAGTGTAGATGAACACGCATGAAGAGTCCACCAGTGACACATGTAGGGGTTCTTATAGCAAGGGATGCTTTTAAGTATTCAGAAATGTAATTCATCTTGCAACTGTTTTTAACTTTCAGTCTGGTCCTGTAAAACAAGGCTATTTCTGTCTTCAAAAACATATGGGTTTGGGGCATCGTGAAGACTTTTCACTTTGCATGATTGAATAATAGTTATTAATAATTGCTATTATTCATTTCAGGAGCCGAGGAAGTCAACACGCTTTGTATAACATCCCTGACACAAAGCCCCATTCCTTTCAAAAAGGAAGAATCTTGTTGAGAAAAGCCAAGGATGAAAAAACCAGCTTGCAGCCAGTGAAATGCTTCTATGAACCTGTTGAGTGCTCAAGAGAAATATGGAGAGCACAAAAGAAAGGTGAACCCGTCTGCTCTGCCAGGAAAGCGAGTGCAAAACCGAAGCTGGGTAAAAAGGCCAAAGCGCTATAGGAATGGTTGGCAACATACAGTAAGGCAGCAGCTTGGCTTCAACAGAACAAATACTGAAGGAAGTTAATCATCCTACTTTTTCCTATCCATCTGGCCATGCCAAAACATATCAGATATAATATATAGAAAAATAGACAGTATGGAAGATTTATATTATTTAGGAACACCATTCCCTCTTTGGGCACTATAAGAGAAGTGACATTTTATTCAGTTTACATGGAGGTTTTTCTATTTATTTATTTATAGAGCTTATTTTAAATGACTGCAGTTATCTTGCTGGGCAGTACTGTGGCTATATGTGAAATTATTTTAGTGGCAGCATGTGGCTTGGTAATTTATTTTCCATCTGTGCTGTTGCTGAAGCTCAGAAGAATCCATTTAATCGGCACCTAAATATTCAGTCTTTCCAGCTTAGGGAGGTATAAGATCAATGATTAACTGTTACCTGCACAAACATACTTAGATGCAAAAGGTCTGCTTGAGTTTCTTGAAGGCTGTTCACAGGGTAGGTTGCTCCCCTGGATTTTCTGCCCTAAGCCCAGTCGGACACATTTCCATATTTTACTACATACATTAAATTGCTCGATCCTGCCAGCAGCCCTGGTGCCTGCTGGTCCAAGTTTGGGCGGCTCCAGCGTCTCAAGAACAGCTTTCAATTTCCAGAAGCTTTACAGTGTTGCCATATATACCAGCCTCTGGTGTCACTTAGCAAGGAGACCAGAAGCTGGTACCGCAGCCCTGACAAGCACAGACCGCCCCGAGCCAGAGGAGGAATTTCAGTCCCAAGTGCCAGCAGCAGGTTGTCGTCGGCTGCGGTGCAGCAAGCGAAAGGCGAAAGCAACGCGCTGCGTGGCACCGCGCTCGGCGCCTGTGCTTGGCTGTAGGTGTGCGAGGCACAAAACGGCTGTGATCATAGCTGAAACCCTTCACCACCTTCTCTCCCTGAAGAACCTTTACAGGGCTGAGAGATCCCTGAATTTCAACTGAAAACCCAAGAGTAAGGAAGTTAGAGACAACTGCAGGATGGGAATGCATGTGTTTACATTGGTTTGTGCCAATTAAAAGGATCCTTATTTATCAGAGTATTTATCAAGACGACTTTGTGTGTGCACAGTTTTTTGGTAACATGAATCCTCATGCCATGTTTACAGATAGGAACATCCTGTCAATGTTCCTGATGAGATTTGTTTTCTCAAAAAAAAAGAATGGATAGGTGAGACAAGTCTGTGTAATTTATTTTTTAAATGCTCATAGCAGATATAAATTGTTTTTGTGGAAGGTGATTTTTACAGTATGTGTACAAATATTTGTGAAAAATGTTTTTCATTTTTTATAACTATGACTGTAAGTAGAAATGAGTATTAAAAGACAGTGTATCACTATGATTACTGCTGCAATAAGCACCCGAGTTGCAATATTTTTAAAGCAAAAGATGACCCATCAGTCAGCTAGGATCAGGTAACTACAGATGTCATACATTTGACAGTGTACGGAGCTCCCAGAAAGTAGCAGCGTGAAGAAAAAGAGTATTATTCCTCACTTTTATTTTAAATAGTGTACATGGAACAATCTGATATATGTTTAAAGTTTCTCAACACTGTTTCAGTAGAAAGTCCCCATGTAAATCCAATTCAGGTATTTAGGTTGTCATGACATTTTAATATTTATTTAACTATGTCACAAGGCCACACTTGGCCTTACGCTAGGCATTGTGTGTGGTGAAAAGGAGTTGTTAATTGTGTTGCAGGGGTTTGGGTCAGAGCACATGTTATGACAACTTTCTTAAGCAAGCCACAAAATAGAATCATCCTTGAGTTTCTCCTGTTGCTTCCCACATCCTTTTACAAACCTGAAAAATGACCCTTTTCAAAGATAATAAAGGTGAACTTTAGGAAGATAATAAAGTAAAATATATTCATCCTTCCTGTATTCACTTGACACTGAAAGAATATTTTTATTTTAAAATGCCTATCTACTCTGTTAGTCACCAAAGTTAAGTGCACCTAATAGTTCACAAATGAAACGTTTATTTTATTATTTGTCATGGCAAAATCTTGACTTTAAGTTGTCCTTTTGGGGGAGAAGGAGAAAAAGAGCAAAAAAAAGTTGCATGTTCTTAAACTTTTCAAAGCCTAAGTTACAGTTACTTGCTGAACAAATGCCACGTTAATTACAAAGAAATTGGATTGTACCGTAACCCCAGATAAAAGTTTTTAGAATACAAACATTCTAATAATAAAGATATATTTCTCAGTTGCTGTGTTGTTTAACTCTGTAAAATGCCATGTTTCTTACAAAAGCCTACCCAACAGCAAAGAGAAGAAACTGCAGCCCTGCTTGGACTTCTGTTTATTCCTCAGATACTGCACCATGTCAGAGAAGCTGGGCTGTGATCTTTCAAAGCATTACAAATTAACCTGAAAAACAGCTACCAGCATCTAGCCCTCATAGCCTGAACTTCCTGTCACCTGCCCTTCTCCTACTGTAACGATGCTTGAAAATTATCCCTGAGATAACCCACGTGGTCAGATAACCTGCCCAAAGCAGAGGCGGGGGGAGTGGGGGGAAGAGTCAGGCAAAGGAAATCAAGGGCAGAGGGGCTCCCGGGGAACATAGGTGATAAAGTCTCCCTCATGTTGCCAGTTGCTGAATCATGTCATCAGGTACCTCCCTGGTTATACTAGGAAAGAGAGGTTTTCCCATGGGAGAACCAGGTTCCTGTCGAGATAACTTACGGGAGAGGTGCTGTAGAAGACCAGATGAGATGAGATGAGATCCCTCCGACACCTGAGAGCCTGAGTAACATTCATCAGGAAAAAGGCTCCTTCCCAGTCAGGTTTACACAAGTTACTGGCTCATTTTTCAAGTTAATGTCTAGGCATCAGCAGAACTTGACTGCTGGATGTATCACATCTACACTTCATGTCCCATTAACAGAGGTGGGATGCTTGAGAAAGATCGGTACACACACCAAGCTGCACAGAACTGGTGTTAGCTTGGGGGCACTTTACGAGGAGATAACATCGAAATTGGAAAATGTCAATTTAAAAATATTTTTTAAATCTGAAAGTTTTCTGGCCAAGTTGACCGCTCATGTTTGAACATGAATTTGAAGCACAGTTACCTCAGTTTGCCCTTTGAGATGCTTTGAAGACATCTAAGTGGGTTGTATGCTCACATCCAAAGTGACATTCAGTAGGACCCGGATGCCTTGTTCCCATATACGTTTTTTAAATCACCCCTCATCTATAAGTAAAGCCATCTCAGAGCAGTGTGTATTCTGGCTGGGCCCTTACAGGTGAGCTTTCTGCTTAAAACAGAATGTTCTGACGGACACGTAACATTATAGGCCAGGAAAACATGACACTAATTGAAGCCTAGACCCTTAATTAGAGCTGTACATAGAAAACACAATCATTTTGAGACACTCTTGCCAGTTGAAGAGAGAATGTGTTTTTTAAAGCACTTGATGGCATCCGACCTCCCCCCTCACCTCAGCAGTAAAAGCAGTTGTTTCCCACACCCAGAGGAGATCTGAACACATTTCTTTTGTTTCCAGGAGAGTTACTGGAAATATTCAGTGGGATATTCATATTCAAAGGGATGGCCACCAATCAGAGCAGTTACTAGGTCAAACAAATTACCACTTCTATCATCCCTAATAATCCTTCCAATGCCACCAGCTCTTTCAATCTACTTGAGCAAAATCCCACTCCTCTCTTTATTCTGCGTCACCAGATAGTTGCATCTATTTGTTCTTACCTCAGACTAATGCTGATTATTTCCATATATCCTGTCTGAAGTGGCTGGAGTGGACTATTTTAGTGCTCTCTGCAGTGGGCATAGGTTTTTTGTCTTGTATTTTTTTTTTTTTTTCAGAAAATATAATCCCAGAAATGATTTTATGACATGAAACATACAAGCTCTTAAAAATAGATCCTGTTGTGACAAAAACAAAACGTCCTTTCCCATTCTGTTGCTAATGCTATCCCCTATCTAGCCACGCTTTTTTTTTATTCTGGCCTCTTGAATTTTCATTTGTACATCTCTCCAAGGAGAGGGAGAAACAAGCAATGTAAGTTAAATGCAGTCATTGGCTTGACAAACGTTTCCCCCTCGCTGTCTCTGTCCTAGTATCGCACACTGCAGGCAGGTAAAAGTTGGCTTGAATTTTTCATAAAATGTTGGAAAAAATAGATAAAACAGATTTTGGGTTCATTATAGTGTTATCAAAGATAAAGAGGCTCTTTTGAGCTGAGGAGGAGAAAAGAAGAGGAGAGGTGAAGAGGAGGAGAGATCCTCCGCTTGCTTGAGAAGTCACTTTCAAAGACAAATGTGATGGGTTGGAGGAGTTTACCGTGTGCTGGTGTGAGACGAGGGAAAACCAGAGTTACTCATGAGGCAGCAATCAAAGGGCGTGGGACATGTTGCTACCTGCTGTTTCTTAAGACGCTTTGACCTATAACACATCAGAATATATATGACCTGACACATTTCGTCCTTAGACTACACTTTAAACACTTGTTTTGAAGCCTAATTACTAATTTCAAAGCAAAAGACTTTGGGACCAGGGCTTTCAAGGACTTCCCCAAACTCTGCCCATGGTGTTTGTTCAAACCATAGTTTATTGGCCTGCAATGGGTAACTGTGCTAAGTGGGGGGGGCTTGTCAGCAGGGTGAGAGGGGAGTTTCTGTATATGTTCGGTACTTGCTCTCTCTGTCTCTGCTCAGTGGCCTGGGGCCAGTAGCTCTGCCTGGGCTCTACCCCGGATGCCCAACAACCAGTTCCTACAGCAATGCTTTTCTTTGTTATTTTGCTGCTTTTTCAGATAGGTCTGGGGGGCTCTAGGATAAGCCTGGGAATGTGCGGAATGGGTCTGGGAGTCTCTACTATGGGTCTGTTAGCTGCTGGAGGGTTCTTGCAGCTCTAGGATAGACCTAGGGAAATACACAATGAGCTTGAGAAGATCTGGGAGTCTCTAGGAGGGGTCTGGGGGCTCTAGGATTGGCCAGGGGGGCGTGGGTCTCTAGGAGGGGTCTCTAAGAGGGGTATGGGGGCATCTGGAGGTCTCTAGAATAGGTCTGGTGTCTCTAGGAGAGATCTGGGGGTTCTCAGATACGACTGGGGTGTAGAATGTGTCTGGGGGGATCTGGGGGGTCTCTAGGAGGAGTTTGAGTGCTGTAGGATGGGTCTGGGGGTCTCTAGAATGGGTCTACAGGGGTGTAGAATAAGTCTGGGGAGATCTGGGGGTTCTCTAGGATAAGTCTGGAAGCTTTAAGAGGGGTCTGGGGGTCTCTAGGATGAGTCTGGGAGCTCTCAAATACAACTGGGAGGGTATAGAATGTGACTGGGAGGGTGTAGAATATGTCTGGGGGGATCTGGGGGTCTCTAGGAGAGGTCTGAGGGCTTTAGGAGAGATCTGAGGGCGTGTAGAATGAGTTGGAGGGGATCTGGAGGTCTCTAAAATGAGTCTAGGGGCTCTAGGAGGGGTCTGAGGGCTCTAGGAGGGGTCTGGGAAGGTGTAGAATGGGTATAGGGAAATCTAGGAGTCTCTAGGATGGGTCTGGGAGTTTTAGGAGGGATCTGGGAGCTTTAGGAAGGGTCTCAGGGAGTGTAGAATGGGTTTAGGTTGATCTGGGAGTCTCCAGAATGGGTCTGGCATCTCTAGGGGGGGTCTGGGTGCTCTAGGATAAGCCTGGAGGGGTATAGAATAAGTCTGCAGGAACGTGGGGGTCTCTAGGAAGGGTCTGGGGGCTCTAGGAATGACATGCTAGGGTGTAGTATGGGTCTGAGGGAATCTAGGAGTCTCTAGGATGGGTCTGAGGGCTCTAGGAGGGATCTGGGGATGTGTAGAATGAGTCTGGGGAAAGCTGTGGGATACTAAGATGGGGCTGAGGGCTCTACGATAGGCCTGGGGGGTGCAGAATGGGTCTGGAATGATCTGTGCGTCTCTAGGATGGGTCTGGGGGCTGTAGGAGGGGTCTGAGTGCTGTAGGAGAGGTCTGGGGTGATCTGGGGGTCTCTAGAATGGGTCTGGGGCCTCTAGGAGGGGTCTGTGTGCTCTAGGATAAGCCTGGAGAAGTGTAGAATAAGTCTGGGGGGATCTGGGGGTCTCTAGGATTAAGTCTGGAAGCTTTAAGAGGGGTCTGGGGGCTCTCGGATACGACTGGGAGGGTCTAGAATCTGTCTGGGGGTTCTTATTAGGGGTCTGGCATCTGTAGGAGGGGTCTCGGGGTATCTGGCAATCTCTAAAAAGAGTCTGGGGTCCCTAAGAGGGGTCCAGACGCTCTAGGAGAGGTGTGGGAGGGTTTAGAATGGGTCTGGGGGGATGTGGGGGGTCTCTTAGATGGGTCAGGGGTCTCTAGGAGGGGTCTAGGGGCTGCTTACTGCTGCACCAGGTGTGTGACACCTGTACAGCCACTGCTCCTTCCCCCACTGGTCACTGCTCCATCAGCTCCAGTGCCCATATTCTGCTGCGCTTGTTGCTTCGCACCTTCACAATGAACCAAACCCCAAACGTCAGCACTCACGGAGCCACAAGTCCCAGCTTCCCACTGACACCCAACGCCAACTCACCATGTCACAGCGCTGTGCTCACCTCTCTGTGTCGCTCTTTGGCACACGGCTCATCCCTCTGCAGCTGAAAGCACAGCGATTGAAGAAGTCACCAGGTGCAGACCGAGAGCTGAACCGTTTCAGAAGTCTTCTTCCCATTACAAGAACACCATTTAGATTTTAACTACAGCTTTGCCATTAAAAAAAGAACAGACCACAAACTTCAAGCCCCACACCTACAAACCCTAACGCCTTTGGGATTCCACCAGCTTCACTGCCGATGAACAGCCCTTCCCAGACAGCTCCATCATCCCCGTTCAACCACCGTTGAAGGGTCTGTCCACACAATCTGCTGATGCGTGCTCCACCCAAGAGGGCTGTACATGCTCCCAGACCATTACCTGAACAGTCCCGGCATATCAACGTACTAACCCCAGACTCTTATTGCTGTTCCACCTACCCCTGACTCCACACCTCCAGGCAGAGCAGCTCCAAGACAAACACACAGACACACACACACACAGACCAACACTCAACAGAACGCTGCAGGCAACGCAACTCCGAAAGGAAAAACCTCTCCACAAGAAGAATGACTCCTGAACCTGAGACGCTGCGGGGCAGCAAGACCTATGGGGCCACAACAGTGAGATAAGGAGGCTCCATATCAAGCCCAGAAACAAGGCCAAAGGTAATGGCCCATGATGAGAAGTTACTGCCAAAACGCAGAGGACGGATGCACGAGAAACCTCGCTTCAAGAGTCAAGAACATAAGGATGCAGGCAAGAAGTCCCAGTGGTTGAAATGGATAGTAAGAGATCGGAGCTGGTGACACAGCCTGGAACAACAATGCGCATAAGGACCGACCGGAAACCTCCGAGACCCAAGACCGATCCACGCTTTAAGCTTGTCACCCCAGAAAAGAATTGACTGATTGATGCTCTGCCAATGAGTACGGGCATTTGAAACCCCAAAGATGGCAACCAAGATGCTGCTGCACTCCTGAAGTGCAAAGATCATGTTGAGGCCCAAGGAAGGTCTGAGACACAGCAGAGACAACAAATGACACAACACCAGACATGAGCTGGAGCTGCCCTACCCTGCCCTGACACACGAGCCTTGTGCTGACAAGTCACTGCTCCCTTTTCCTGGACAACCCTCTCTCTTACACTGACTTGGAAACCTCTCCCTGCAATTCCTCACATTGTTCCCTTCTCCCAGCCCGTCCCCAGCTCTGCTCCCTCAACTTATCTTGCTTAGGGCTGGAGATCTGAATCCATCCGTGACACAAGCCACATCATCCGACCAGGATATTCCTCCAGTCGGAAGATTCCTCTTCATCATCTGCAAAAAGATTGCCAGCAGGAAGCATTGTGTTGGTCGACATCGACCTTTTCCACAACACCTCCTTCCTCAAAAGCACTGTGACGTTCCACTCACTCGCTCCGTGCTGATTCCCAAGTCAGACACTGTGGCTGTCATCACTTCTGGGACCTAAGATATCAAGAGACAAAATTACTGTTGTGCTTATGAGAAATAACCAGCCCCGTGCTCCTCCTCGCTCCTACCCAGCTCACCTCAAATGCTCATCCGATTCCAGAGGTGACCCGCACAGCGCCTGCAAAACCAAAGAGAAGTGCCTCACTGAGTTGCCACAGGATACTTTGCTCTTGGACACTGGTCCAGCCAACATCTACCTCACTTTCTTGGACCGCTTGTTGATGTGTGGCTTTACCCCTCTGAGCCCGCTTGCAGCAACTGAAAGCAAGCAGACCGAAAGGCACGTGCTGAGATACTGCCCGGAACCGCAGCCTGCCTGTGCCGCTTTGTCTCCCACTCCTTTACCTTGGCTGCTCACTGGCCCAGCCTCTGCCATTTACAGGTTGCCACATGGAGACTCAGATACCACCTGCAGACCACAAACAACATGGCATGCTTACAACTTCGCCAACAATACGACACCTGAAAAGTAACTTGCAGGCTACTTCAGCCTACTGGTCATTGCTCACCTGCCCGAGTCACTTCTGCTGCCATCATCCTGCTTCAATCACTGCTTTCACCTACAAAGTAATAAAAACCAAACCAGTAACTGCTCTTACAGCCACCAGTCACATCTTCCCTCTGGCACCACACCCAAACCCACCTGCTTACAGTGTCCGCTCGAGGCCTCTGTTGCCCTTTGGCATACAGCTCATTCCTCTGCATCTGAAAAAAACAGTACTGAACAAGTCACCTGGATGCTGAGCAAGAGGGGACCCATTCCAGAGGTCTTGTTTCCATTTAGGAGAAACATCTGGAGTTCAACAACAGCTGGCCATCAAAATAAATCAAATATTAATCCCCACAGGCACAAGCCTTAACACCTTTTAGATTGAGTCTCTTCAGCTCATGTTACATTCTCACAGCTGAGTTCAAGTTGTAATTATATCTGTTAAATAACAATCCTCCCCATGCCCTTTCTCACAACTGAGTCCAGTTAGTAATTTTCTGTTGCAGCCCTACCCAGACCATCATCTACAATCCCTTACACAGCCAGGGAGTCACTGAGAGACACAGACACATGAAAAACCCTTTAAAATCACCAGGGTAAAGGAAGGTGCAAGAAAAAATAACAAACCAGGAAAAATGAGATTTTGAAAATTAGGGTCAGGGAACCAGTTAGCGAGAAACATGGAAAACAATTTTAAAAGCAGCATTTTAAAGTTTAAAATGCTCTTCATTCAGGACCCTTCCTCAATACGCAGCAGCTCACAGACGTAGACCACGGAGGCTCCGAGCTCCCAGTGCCGTGTGCTGTGTTCAGTCTGTCAGGGACAGCTTGGGAGGATCCTTCCTTACTGCAGGGACTGGCTGTTCCTGGCTGGAGACACCTGCCTGTTGGACCCCCTGGAATTCACTCCTCAGCCAGGCCCCCTCCATCAGCCCCCACAGACAGGTGTGCCCAGGCAGTCCCTTTTATAGCCTCAGCCTCATTGGCCACACTGGGGGCAGTCCGAGCCCCAGCTGGAGCCTGTTGGGAAGAGGGGCCACAGCCAAAGGCCCACAGTACATCTCCCCCTCCCCTGGACCTGGCCACAACCACCAGCTCCACATCTGGGAGCTGCAAACACATCCAGGGGCAGAGAGGAGGCAGAAACAGTTTCTTCCTTAATGGGTGGAAGAAATCCTAGCAGCGAGTTGGCTACGAGGCTCAGAGCCTGAAGGCAACAAGACAGAGGGAGAAAAAGGGAAGAAAAAAATCAGGAGGAAGGACAGCAGGACAGGGAGATGGAAAATGGGACACTGTGATCCAGAGAGAGACAGGGACAACAGTGTGGAGAACTTGAGCTAAAAATCAGGGACAGAGAGAAGAATGAAGAGGGAGCAGGAGAGAGAAGCAGGAGGGATCATCAGGAAAAGGAGATGGAACCGAGACAGGGAAAATCCTGACGGTTCTCATGGGAAAAGAAATAGAGAGAGGAAATAAAAAAGAGAAATAAGGCACCTCAGAAAAGTAAAGAGAATGACAGTTTGGCAAAATGACAGGGTAGGAGAAACATGGGCAGGAATGGAAATGAGGTCAGGAAGAGGGAGGGAAAGGCAGCGGGAGAATGTGAAAGAGTTCAAGAAACATATGCAGGAATTTAAAAACCCTTTAGAGTCCTACAGAGCCCTGTAGACCATTATAAAACACTACAGAAACCCTATACGGCCCCATAAAGCCCTATAAACACACATGGAAGCCCTATAGAACCCTACGGACCCTTACATAGCCATAGAGTACTATAAAAAAAAACAAAATTATAGAAGCCCTATAGAGCCCCATAAAGCTCTATAGACCCCATAGAAATCCTATACAGCCACATAAAGCCCTATAAACATGTACACAAGCCCTATACAGCCTTGCAGAGCCCTACAGACCCTTATACAGCCATACAGAGTACTATTAAAAAATCTATAGAAACCCTAGAGAGGCCCTATAGAAGCCCCACAGAACACTATACACCCCTATAGAGGCTTATAGAACACGAAGATTCTGCCCAGTCCGTCCCTTTTTCTGTCCCCCGCCTTGCACCCCCGGAACTTCCGCGTCACAACTTCCGCGTCACAAAGGTTCTGGTCCGTCACTTTTTTGTGTCCCTCGGTGCGTCACCTTTTGCATCTTTTTTTTTCCTCCTCGTCCGGTTTTTACCGACCCGCCTTGGTTTTTTTTTTTAACTCCTCGCCTGCTTTTTACCCACCCGCCCTGCTTTTTTTTTTCTCCTCCTCGCCTGTTTTTTACCGACCCGCTCGTCTTTTTATTTCCTCCTCGCCTGCGTTTGAGCAACCCGCCCGTCTTTTTTTTTTTCCCCTTCTCGCCTGCTTTTTACCAGCCCACCCTATTTTTTTGCCTCCTCGTCCGCTTTGCCTGTTTTTTACTGACGCACCGTTTTTTTTTTTATCTCTTCGCCTGCGGTGCCTGCTCTTTATCGACCCACCTTTTTTTTTTTTTTTTTTTTTTTACTTCCACACCTGCTTTCCCTGCTTTTTAACCAACCCACTCTTTCTTTTTTTTACTTCCCTGCCTGCTTTGCCTGCTTTTTACCGACCCACCTTAGCCGATAGAGGCTCCGAGATCCCGGTGCCAAGTGCTGGTGTCCACTCTGTCAAGGACGGCTCGAGGGGATCTTTCCTCACTGCAGGGACTGGCTGTTCCTGGCTGAAGCACCTGCCTGTAGGACCCCCTTGGATTCACTCCTCAGCCAGTTCCCCTCCATCAGCCCCTAGAGACAGGGGTGCCCAGACAGCCTTTTTTATAGCCACAGCCCCAGTTGTTTCAGTTTTGGGGGTTTTCCCCCTCCCCTTTTTTTTTTTTGGTGTGTGTGGTTTTTGTTGTTGTTGTTGTGTGGGGTTTGTTTTGATAGGAAGGGAGGGTTGGCTTGGTTTTGTTTTGGAGTTTTTTCTTTGGATGGTAGGGCATTTATTCAGTTTTTCACTTAAAATTTTTTTTCCTGTCTAAACTTACCCATGTCTTCAGCAGCCCCTTCAAGCGGGATTTGTTAGCCCAATTTGAGCTCTTAAGTACGTAAAACTCCTCATCTACTAAATATTTCTCAACAGCTACAGTTACCCAATTCAAATGCTTCTTGAAGGCCTTAGTAAAAATGTCATAGTTTAACCCCAGCCAAGTCAACTGCGTGAAAGTCAGCTATGCTGCCTGAAAGAGATACAACTTCCAACACAGACATAGCATAGAAATACTTTTCCTGGGTTGTTGGGTTTTGGGTTTTTTTATTTTGCACTCCTAAATATTTAATTTAGCCTGTTAAACTGAGTTTTCAGCTAATGAAACACATTGCAGTTGTTGCTTTGTACAGGTTTTGTCTGCTATGACAGCCATCGCATATCTGAGCCGCTCATTCAACTGGAAGACCTCAATAATTACTCTAACAAGAATTATCAAAATACGATTTTAATACCTTAACTATGAAGCAACATAAAGAAGGAGAGACTGGAAAAGTACACAGGTAGCAAAACATGATTCAAAAGAGAAGAAATTATGCTTTCCTACTTAAGGGAAGAAGATACAGACATCATTTCCTTAGATGAGGACGGGAAAAGACACCACAGCAGACGCCATAACAGTTAGTCCAAGAGCTCCTTCATCGATGCAGGCCTCCTGGTGTTCCTATCTGTCTTAGACTTTGTTGGGATGCACCCCTCCTGAGCATGGAGGAGATCGTCCTGGAGCATTATTTAGCTTTCGGGGGCCCCTCTTCCCTCCAGGGCTTCATCCCATTTCATAAGTCCAGTAACAAAGAGTTTAGCTTGTTTAGAACCAAGGAAAGCACAACCATTAACAGAGTTTCAGTCTTATAGGAATGAAACAGAGACAATTTGCGAAAAACAATTAAAAGAGTTGAAGTCGAGCTTCCAATTTCACAATTTCTCTTGCATTCTTCTCCTGTAGTCGTATTCAACGTATCTCCACAAGATGTTCATACCTGTATTTCTTACAACCAAAAAAAGGGGGGGAAACACCGCCATAACAGAGACGCCATAACAGAGACGCCATAACAGAGACGCCATAACAGAGACGCCATAACAGAGACGCCATAACAGAGACGCCATAACAGAGACGCCATAACAGAGACGCCATAACAGAGACGCCATAACAGAGACGCCATAACAGAGACGCCAAGTCCCTGTCCAGATCGTTTGAGCTCTTCTTACCGGATCTTTGGTTGATCGGGCAATTGCTTCATCTTCTTCTCAGGCTGCCTGTCCTCGCTTCCATCCTCTGCAAGCCTCCTTCTTCTGTCTGAGTCGGTCCAGGAGCTCCTTGTTCATCCATGCAGGCCTCCTGGTGCTCCTATCTGTCTTCCTATTTGTTGGGATGCACCACTCCTGAACTTCAAGGGGGTCTTCCTTGACTATTATCCAGCTTTTGGGGTCCCCTCTTCCCTCCAGGGCTTCATCCCATTTCATAAGTCCAGTAACAAAGAGTTTAGCTTGTTTAGAACCAAGGAAAGCACAACCATTAACAGAGTTTCAGTCTTACAGGAATGAAACAGAGACAATTAGCGAAAAACAATTAAAAGAGTTGAAGTCGAGCTTGCAATTTCACAATTTCTCTTGCATTCTTCTCCTGTAGTCGTGTTCAACCTATCTCCACGAGATGTTCATACCTGTATTTCTTACAACCAAAGAAAGGGGGAGAAACGCCGCCATAACAGAGACGCCATAACAGAGACGCCATAACAGAGACGCCATAACAGAGACGCCATAACAGAGACGCCATAACAGAGACGCCATAACAGAGACGCCAAGTCCCTGGCCAGATTGTTTGAGCTCTTCTTACCGGATCTTTGGTTGATCCGGCAATTGCTTCATCTTCTTCTCAGGCTGCCTGTCCTCACTTCCATCCTCTGCAAGCCGCCTTCTTCTGTCTGAGTCGGTCCAGGAGCTCCTTGTTCATCCATGCAGGCCTCCTGGTGCTCCTATCTGTCTTCCTATTTGTTGGGATGCACCACTCCTGAACTTCAAGGGGGTCTTCCTTGACTATTAACCGGCTTTTGGGGTCCCCTCTTCCCTCCAGGGCTTCATCCCATTTCATAAGTCCAGTAACAAAAAGTTTAGCTTGTTTAGAACCAAGGAAAGCACAACCATTAACAGAGTTTCAGTCTTACAGGAATGAAACAGAGATAATTAGCGAAAAACAATTAAAAGAGTTGAAGTCGAGCTTGCAATTTCACAATTTCTCTTGCATTCTTCTCCTGTAGTCGTGTTCAACCTGTCTCCACGAGATGTTCATACCTGTCTTTCTTACAACCAAAGAAAGGGGGAGAAACGCCGCCATAACAGAGACGCCATAACAGAGACGCCATAACAGAGACGCCATAACAGAGACGCCATAACAGAGACGCCATAACAGAGACGCCATAACAGAGACGCCATAACAGAGACGCCATAACAGAGACGCCAAGTCCCTGGCCAGATTGTTTGAGCTCTTCTTACCGGATCTTTGGTTGATCGGGCAATTGCTTCATCTTCTTCTCAGGCTGCCTGTCCTCGCTTCCATCCTCTGCAAGCCGCCTTCTTCTGTCTGAGTCGGTCCAGGAGCTCCTTGTTCATCCATGCAGGCCTCCTGGTGCTCCTATCTGTCTTCCTATTTGTTGGGATGCACCACTCCTGAGCTTCAAGGGGGTCTTCCTGGACGGTTATCCAGCTTTTGGGGTCCCCTCTTCCCTCCAGGGCTTCATCCCATTTCCTAAGTCCAGTAACAAAAAGTTTAGCTTGTTTAGAACCAAGGAAAGCACAACCATTAACAGAGTTTCCGTCTTACAGGAATGAAACAGAGACAATTAGCTAAAAACAATTAAAAGAGTTGAAGTCGAGCTTGCAATTTCACAATTTCTCTTGCATTCTTCTCCTGTAGTCGTGTTCAACCTATCTCCACGAGATGTTCATACCTGTATTTCTTACAACCAAAGAAAGGGGGAGAAACGCCGCCATAACAGAGACGCCATAACAGAGACGCCATAACAGAGACGCCATAACAGAGACGCCATAACAGAGACGCCATAACAGAGACGCCAAGTCCCTGGCCAGATTGTTTGAGCTCTTCTTACCGGATCTTTGGTTGATCCGGCAATTGCTTCATCTTCTTCTCAGGCTGCCTGTCCTCGCTTCCATCCTCTGCAAGCCGCCTTCTTCTGTCTGAGTCGGTCCAGGAGCTCCTTGTTCATCCATGCAGGCCTCCTGGTGCTCCTATCTGTCTTCCTATTTGTTGGGATGCACCACTCCTGAACTTCAAGGGGGTCTTCCTTGACTATTATCCGGCTTTTGGGGTGCCCTCTTCCCTCCAGGGCTTCATCCCATTTCATAAGTCCAGTAACAAAAAGTTTAGCTTGTTTAGAACCAAGGAAAGCACAACCATTAACAGAGTTTCAGTCTTACAGAAATGAAACAGAGATAATTAGCGAAAAACAATTAAAAGAGTTGAAGTCGAGCTTGCAATTTCACAATTTCTCTTGCATTCTTCTCCTGTAGTCGTGTTCAACCTATCTCCACGAGATGTTCATACCTGTCTTTCTTACAACCAAAGAAAGGGGGAGAAACGCCGCCATAACAGAGACGCCATAACAGAGACGCCATAACAGAGACGCCATAACAGAGACGCCATAACAGAGACGCCATAACAGAGACGCCATAACAGAGACGCCATAACAGAGACGCCATAACAGAGACGCCATAACAGAGACGCCATAACAGAGACGCCATAACGGAGACGCCATAACGGAGACGCCATAACAGAGACGCCAAGTCCCTGGCCAGATTGTTTGAGCTCTTCTTACCGGATCTTTGGTTGATCGGGCAATTGCTTCATCTTCTTCTCAGGCTGCCTGTCCTCGCTTCCATCCTCTGCAAGCCGCCTTCTTCTGTCTGAGTCGGTCCAGGAGCTCCTTGTTCATCCATGCAGGCCTCCTGGTACTCCTATCTGTCTTCCTATTTGTTGGGATGCACCCCTCCTGAGCTTCAAGGGGGTCTTCCTGGACGATTATCCGGCTTTTGGGGTCCCCTCTTCCCTCCAGGGCTTCATCCCATTTCATAAGTCCAATAACAAAGAGTTTAGCTTTTTTAGAACCAAGGAAAGCACAACCATTAACAGAGTTTCAGTCTTACAGGAATGAAACAGAGACAATTAGCGAAAAACAATTAAAAGAGTTGAAGTCGAGCTTGCAATTTCACAATTTCTCTTGCATTCTTCTCCTGTAGTCGTGTTCAACCTATCTCCACGAGATGTTCATACCTGTATTTCTTACAACCAAAGAAAGGGGGAGAAACGCCACCATAACAGAGACGCCATAACAGAGACGCCATAACAGAGACGCCATAACAGAGACGCCATAACAGAGACGCCATAACAGAGACGCCATAACAGAGACGCCATAACAGAGACGCCATAACAGAGACGCCATAACAGAGACGCCAAGTCCCTGGCCAGATTGTTTGAGCTCTTCTTACCGGATCTTTGGTTGATCAGGCAATTGCTTCATCTTCTTCTCAGGCTGCCTGTCCTCGCTTCCATCCTCTGCAAGCCTTCTTCTTCTGTCCGAGTCGGTCCAGGAGCTCCTTGTTCATCCATGCAGGCCTCCTGGTACTCCTATCTGTCTTCCTATTTGTTGGGATGCACCCCTCCTGAGCTTCAAGGGGGTCTTCCTGGACGATTACCCGGCTTTTGGGGTCCCCTCTTCCCTCCAGGGCTTCATCCCATTTCCTAAGTCCAATAACAAAGAGTTTAGCTTTTTTAGAACCAAGGAAAGCACAACCATTAACAGAGTTTCAGTCTTATAGGAATGAAACAGAGACAATTAGCGAAAAACAATTAAAAGAGTTGAAGTCGAGCTTCCAATTTCACAATTTCTCTTGCATTCTTCTCCTGTAGTCGTGTTCAACCTATCTCCACGAGATGTTCATACCTGTATTTCTTACAACCAAAGAAAGGGGGAGAAACGCCGCCATAACAGAGACGCCATAACAGAGACGCCATAACAGAGACGCCATAACAGAGACGCCATAACAGAGACGCCATAACAGAGACGCCATAACAGAGACGCCAAGTCCCTGGCCAGATTGTTTGAGCTCTTCTTACCGGATCTTTGGTTGATCGGGCAATTGCTTCATCTTCTTCTCAGGCTGCCTGTCCTCGCTTCCATCCTCTGCAAGCCGCCTTCTTCTGTCTGAGTCGGTCCAGGAGCTCCTTGTTCATCCATGCAGGCCTCCTGGTGCTCCTATCTGTCTTCCTATTTGTTGGGATGCACCACTCCTGAGCTTCAAGGGGGTCTTCCTGGACGATTATCCAGCTTTTGGGGTCCCCTCTTCCCTCCAGGGCTTCATCCCATTTCATAAGTCCAATAACAAAAAGTTTAGCTTGTTTAGAACCAAGGAAAGCACAACCATTTAAAGAGTTTCAGTCTTACAGGAATGAAACAGAGATAATTAGCGAAAAACAACTAAAAGAGTTGAAGTCGAGCTTGCAATTTCACAATTTCTCTTGCATTCTTCTCCTATAGTTGTGTTCAACCTATCTCCACGAGACGTTCATACCTGTATTTCTTACAACCAAAGAAAGGGGGAGAAACGCCGCCATAACAGAGACGCCATAACAGAGATGCCAAGTCCCTGGCCAGATTGTTTGAGCTCTTCTTACCGGATCTTTGGTTGATCCGGCAATTGCTTCATCTTCTTCTCAGGCTGCCTGTCCTCGCTTCCATCCTCTGCAAGCCGCCTTCTTCTGTCTGAGTCGGTCCAGGAGCTCCTTGTTCATCCATGCAGGCCTCCTGGTGCTTTTATCTGTCTTCCTATTTGTTGGGATGCACCACTCCTGAGCTTCAAGGGGGTCTTCCTGGACGATTATCCAGCTTTTGGGGTCCCCTCTTCCCTCCAGGGCTTCATCCCATTTCATAAGTCCAGTAACAAAAAGTTTAGCTTGTTTAGAACCAAGGAAAGCACAACCATTAACAGAGTTTCAGTCTTACAGGAATGAAACAGAGATAATTAGCGAAAAACAATTAAAAGAGTTGAAGTCGAGCTTGCAATTTCACAATTTCTCTTGCATTCTTCTCCTGTAGTCGTGTTCAACCTATCTCCACGAGACGTTCATACCTGTATTTCTTACAACCAAAGAAAGGGGGAGAAACGCCGCCATAACAGAGACGCCATAACAGAGACGCCATAACAGAGACGCCATAACAGAGACGCCATAACAGAGACGCCATAACAGAGACGCCATAACAGAGACGCCAAGTCCCTGGCCAGATTGTTTGAGCTCTTCTTACCGGATCTTTGGTTGATCGGGCAATTGCTTCATCTTCTTCTCAGGCTGCCTGTCCTCGCTTCCATCCTCTGCAAGCCGCCTTCTTCTGTCTGAGTCGGTCCAGGAGCTCCTTGTTCATCCATGCAGGCCTCCTGGTGCTTTTATCTGTCTTCCTATTTGTTGGGATGCACCACTCCTGAGCTTCAAGGGGGTCTTCCTGGACGATTATCCAGCTTTTGGGGTCCCCTCTTCCCTCCAGGGCTTCATCCCATTTCATAAGTCCAGTAACAAAAAGTTTAGCTTGTTTAGAACCAAGGAAAGCAGAACCATTAACAGAGTTTCAGTCTTACAGGAATGAAACAGAGATAATTAGCGAAAAACAATTAAAAGAGTTGAAGTCGAGCTTCCAATTTCACAATTTCTCTTGCATTCTTCTCCTGTAGTCGTGTTCAACCTATCTCCACGAGATGTTCATACCTGTATTTCTTACAACCAAAGAAAGGGGGAGAAACGCCGCCATAACAGAGACGCCATAACAGAGACGCCATAACAGAGACGCCATAACAGAGACGCCATAACAGAGACGCCATAACAGAGACGCCATAACAGAGACGCCAAGTCCCTGGCCAGATTGTTTGAGCTCTTCTTACCGGATCTTTGGTTGATCCGGCAATTGCTTCATCTTCTTCTCAGGCTGCCTGTCCTCGCTTCCATCCTCTGCAAGCCGCCTTCTTCTGTCTGAGTCGGTCCAGGAGCTCCTTGTTCATCCATGCAGGCCTCCTGGTGCTCCTATCTGTCTTCCTATTTGTTGGGATGCACCACTCCTGAACTTCAAGGGGGTCTTCCTTGACTATTATCCGGCTTTTGGGGTGCCCTCTTCCCTCCAGGGCTTCATCCCATTTCATAAGTCCAGTAACAAAAAGTTTAGCTTGTTTAGAACCAAGGAAAGCACAACCATTAACAGAGTTTCAGTCTTACAGAAATGAAACAGAGATAATTAGCGAAAAACAATTAAAAGAGTTGAAGTCGAGCTTGCAATTTCACAATTTCTCTTGCATTCTTCTCCTGTAGTCGTGTTCAACCTATCTCCACGAGATGTTCATACCTGTATTTCTTACAACCAAAGAAAGGGGGAGAAACGCCGCCATAACAGAGACGCCATAACAGAGACGCCATAACAGAGACGCCATAACAGAGACGCCATAACAGAGACGCCATAACAGAGACGCCATAACAGAGACGCCATAACAGAGACGCCATAACAGAGACGCCATAACAGAGACGCCATAACAGAGACGCCAAGTCCCTGGCCAGATTGTTTGAGCTCTTCTTACCGGATCTTTGGTTGATCGGGCAATTGCTTCATCTTCTTCTCAGGCTGCCTGTCCTCGCTTCCATCCTCTGCAAGCCGCCTTCTTCTGTCTGAGTCGGTCCAGGAGCTCCTTGTTCATCCATGCAGGCCTCCTGGTGCTCCTATCTGTCTTCCTATTTGTTGGGATGCACCACTCCTGAGCTTCAAGGGGGTCTTCCTGGACGGTTATCCAGCTTTTGGGGTCCCCTCTTCCCTCCAGGGCTTCATTCCATTTCATAAGTCCAGTAACAAAAAGTTTAGCTTTTTTAGAACCAAGGAAAGCACAACCATTAACAGAGTTTCAGTCTTACAGGAATGAAACAGAGACAATTAGCGAAAAACAATTAAAAGAGTTGAAGTCGAGCTTGCAATTTCACAATTTCTCTTGCATTCTTCTCCTGTAGTCGTGTTCAACCTATCTCCACGAGATGTTCATACCTGTATTTCTTACAACCAAAGAAAGGGGGAGAAACGCCGCCATAACAGAGACGCCATAACAGAGACGCCATAACAGAGACGCCATAACAGAGACGCCATAACAGAGACGCCATAACAGAGACGCCATAACAGAGACGCCATAACAGAGACGCCAAGTCCCTGGCCAGATTGTTTGAGCTCTTCTTACCGGATCTTTGGTTGATCGGGCAATTGCTTCATCTTCTTCTCAGGCTGCCTGTCCTCGCTTCCATCCTCTGCAAGCCGCCTTCTTCTGTCTGAGTCGGTCCAGGAGCTCCTTGTTCATCCATGCAGGCCTCCTGGTACTCCTATCTGTCTTCCTATTTGTTGGGATGCACCCCTCCTGAGCTTCAAGGGGGTCTTCCTGGACGATTATCCGGCTTTTGGGGTCCCCTCTTCCCTCCAGGGCTTCATCCCATTTCATAAGTCCAATAACAAAGAGTTTAGCTTTTTTAGAACCAAGGAAAGCACAACCATTAACAGAGTTTCAGTCTTATAGGAATGAAACAGAGACAATTAGCAAAAAACAATTAAAAGAGTTCAAGTCGAGCTTCCAATTTCACAATTTCTCTTGCATTCTTCTCCTGTAGTCGTGTTCAACCTATCTCCACGAGATGTTCATACCTGTATTTCTTACAACCAAAGAAAGGGGGAGAAACGCCGCCATAACAGAGACGCCATAACAGAGACGCCATAACAGAGACGCCATAACAGAGACGCCATAACAGAGACGCCATAACAGAGACGCCATAACAGAGACGCCATAACAGAGACGCCATAACAGAGACGCCAAGTCCCTGGCCAGATTGTTTGAGCTCTTCTTACCGGATCTTTGGTTGATCGGGCAATTGCTTCATCTTCTTCTCAGGCTGCCTGTCCTCGCTTCCATCCTCTGCAAGCCGCCTTCTTCTGTCTGAGTCGGTCCAGGAGCTCCTTGTTCATCCATGCAGGCCTCCTGGTGCTCCTATCTGTCTTCCTATTTGTTGGGATGCACCACTCCTGAGCTTCAAGGGGGTCTTCCTGGACGGTTATCCAGCTTTTGGGGTCCCCTCTTCCCTCCAGGGCTTCATCCCATTTCATAAGTCCAATAACAAAAAGTTTAGCTTGTTTAGAACCAAGGAAAGCACAACCATTTAAAGAGTTTCAGTCTTACAGGAATGAAACAGAGATAATTAGCGAAAAACCACTAAAAGAGTTGAAGTCGAGCTTGCAATTTCACAATTTCTCTTGCATTCTTCTCCTATAGTTGTGTTCAACCTATCTCCACGAGACGTTCATACCTGTATTTCTTACAACCAAAGAAAGGGGGAGAAACGCCGCCATAACAGAGACGCCATAACAGAGACGCCATAACAGAGACGCCATAACAGAGACGCCATAACAGAGACGCCATAACAGAGACGCCATAACAGAGACGCCATAACAGAGACGCCAAGTCCCTGGCCAGATTGTTTGAGCTCTTCTTACCGGATCTTTGGTTGATCCGGCAATTGCTTCATCTTCTTCTCAGGCTGCCTGTCCTCGCTTCCATCCTCTGCAAGCCGCCTTCTTCTGTCTGAGTCGGTCCAGGAGCTCCTTGTTCATCCATGCAGGCCTCCTGGTGCTCCTATCTGTCTTCCTATTTGTTGGGATGCACCACTCCTGAACTTCAAGGGGGTCTTCCTTGACTATTATCCGGCTTTTGGGGTCCCCTCTTCCCTCCAGGGCTTCATCCCATTTCATAAGTCCAGTAACAAAAAGTTTAGCTTGTTTAGAACCAAGGAAAGCACAACCATTAACAGAGTTTCAGTCTTACAGAAATGAAACAGAGATAATTAGCGAAAAACAATTAAAAGAGTTGAAGTCGAGCTTGCAATTTCACAATTTCTCTTGCATTCTTCTCCTGTAGTCGTGTTCAACCTATCTCCACGAGATGTTCATACCTGTATTTCTTACAACCAAAGAAAGGGGGAGAAACGCCGCCATAACAGAGACGCCATAACAGAGACGCCATAACAGAGACGCCATAACAGAGACGCCATAACAGAGACGCCATAACAGAGACGCCATAACAGAGACGCCAAGTCCCTGGCCAGATTGTTTGAGCTCTTCTTACCGGATCTTTGGTTGATCGGGCAATTGCTTCATCTTCTTCTCAGGCTGCCTGTCCTCGCTTCCATCCTCTGCAAGCCGCCTTCTTCTGTCTGAGTCGGTCCAGGAGCTCCTTGTTCATCCATGCAGGCCTCCTGGTGCTCCTATCTGTCTTCCTATTTGTTGGGATGCACCACTCCTGAGCTTCAAGGGGGTCTTCCTGGACGGTTATCCAGCTTTTGGGGTGCCCTCTTCCCTCCAGGGCTTCATCCCATTCATAAGTCCAGTAACAAAAGTTTAG